>NC_092336.1:84580978-84881413 GCF_046630445.1 Rutidosis leptorrhynchoides | reverse complement strand
TGAATCATTTGAATTCTTTGAAGTCAAACTTATTCTTTGTGATTTGCCCACAGCTTTCTTCATAGTTTCGCATAATCTGCTTTTCGGTACTAAATTTTCTATTAAATGTTTCCAATATAGTGATACACAGGAAACACGAAGAGGTATATAATTTCGAACGAGAATATTTATGAAAATATCCTCGGAAATATCGAAGATATTGATGAGGATATTTTGGAATTTATAAGTTCGATGGTTGATGGAGAAAGATTTTTCCACAAGGTTTTAACATGACCTTGGAGCAAGATATTCTCTAAAGATTTCAACGGATTCAAAATTATCTGGATTCTTGGAATATAGGGTATGGTCCTTGTATTTGTCCTTGGTCTCCTTCATGGTTAACTCTATCCGTTTTCCAGTTCCAACGTTTCGGAGCTTTTCCAACATATTATTCTTTATCATCAAATTTCTGACGACTAAGGTCGTTTACGGTTGCCTACAGTTTCTGCTGCTTCATTCAGCTTTTTCAACATTCAGAGTATCGATTCGTAAACTGGGTGCCTTTTCAAAATTTCAGAATTGAAGATCGTAATTCTAGGAGATAATTGTTATATGTATACATATAACTATTGATGTAGACATGCTGCGAGATTTCAAAATACTGATTGCTGATTCCCGGTAATTGGTATGGCAGTTCTCGTTACAAGATGCGGATGAGTATATGATATGGTTTTAGCGAACAAATATAATGATTCTTCGGAGAACTTAAGTCGATGAGTAATGAAGTTGCTGATAAATTTATGTTAATGTGGTGGAATATAAACAGTTCCCCGGTAACGATGACGAAAGGCAAGCTTATAAATCAAGATTATAATAAGGCTTGTCCAACTGAAAAGTCAAAGTTGACTTGCTGGAGCTGTGACAAAATTCGCTACTTTAAAAAAAAAAATTTGCGATGTTATTTTTGGTAATAACAATGCCAAAAGAGCTAGTACAGATACGGTTTAAACGTTTACTCAGGTTCCGAGTGTTTTCAGGTGTATAACTGTTTGTATCAAATCTTTCTTCCATAGATGTAGTGAGGTTGGTTCATCTTCTCGATTGAGGTGTTTTCAAGATTCATGAAAGGTTTGAACGCAGAATGTAATCGTGAAGATACAAATGAGGTTTAAGACGAAATCAAGTGGCAAACTTGAAGAATTGTTTAGTTTCATATGTTATAATCAATATTTTAATTCATTTTAATTGTCCAATGTTGATAGTCCACAGTTACTAGTCCACAGTTAGCATTTCAATAATTCATATATAATATTCGAATTAATTAATACGTATCGTGACCCGTATTCGTCTCAGACTCGATCACAACTCAAATTATATATATTATTGTAGAATCAACCTCAACCCTGTATAGAGAACTCGATCATTACTGCATATAGAGTGTCTATGGTTATTCCAAATAATATATATAAATGCGTCGATATGATATGTCAAAACCTTGTATACGTGTCCCGATATTTAAGGTGCGAAAAATAAATACAGAAATTAAATGACAATAAATAAAGTGCGTAAAATAAATAACAGAAATTAAATGACGATAAATAAAATTCTGAGAATATAAATTGCGATAATTAAACTGCGATAAATAAATTAAATGGTAATAAGGAATTAACAGTTAGCTAGGAACAGTTAGCTAGGATTTTGTTAGCGTGGATTCTTAATAGAATTTCATGTTGTTAATTAGTCTGTTTCTAATCAATTTTTATTGTGTTTATTATTTCTTCATTATGCCACTTGTTGGATTCTGGTAAGTCAAAATCTAAATATGAAATTGAATTTGAATGAAAATGGTTATTCTGTGGTGAACGGATTCGTATATCGGTAGATGTAAATAGGATAGTAAATGACTGTTGAATCAGATTCGAAGAATGTACAGTGTAACTTATTAATGCGAAATCTAAATATTCCTCGGGTATTACCTACCCATTAAAATATTTTCACCATTAACAGTTTGTACAATAAAAAATTTAATTACAATCTTTATGAAAACATATATACATATATATTTTCTTCAGACGTAATTATGGATTTAATGAGTTAATATGATATTAAACTCATTTGTTTTTCGGCTGGAACTAGAATAATTAATCTCTAAAACTTTAGAGATTACATATTCGCAATGTCGAACGAAGATAATTTGAGGTAGAACGATACGTAGAACGAAGATCATACTCAAAGTACAGATGATAATATTGAAGCATGGATTGTTAATGGTACTGGTGCTGTTATTGATGGTACTGTTGGTGCCGGTGATGTTGCTGAAGCTGGTACATTTTGCACCATATTCTCCGAATTGATTATTCAAGCGCGAAGTTCGTTGACTTATTACTCCAGGATGATTGTCGGTCGGAACGAGCAGATGAATAAGGTTCAGAATTGTGGATAGAATATAATCTTGTCAAGTTACCCTAGAGATGAGACTGAAAATGGTGTCTCGAACAGGTTCGCCGGTAAACGCTTCAGTTTCATTGTCAAGAGGTGAATTCGGTTGGTGGAAGGGATTGCCTTCTGCGCGTTTCCCTTAATTAAGTCTACTATGAACCCATCAGATGAATTGATAATGGCTGATTGGTTGATTCATGCCGATGACGCTGTTTTCGGAGCTTAGGTGAACATCATATCAGAATAGCTGTCGGGATCCGAGGAATTTGAACTGGTTGAGGGATTCATCTCGTACGATCAGATGAAGGATTTTCGATAAGAAATAGATTATAGGATGTAGATTAGTACCCTGCAATACATAATTTACATATGCATATATAATACTAAAATCCCATAAGTTACGGAGGAATCTATAGAAAATGTCAGGCAAAGTTTACAATAACAGATACGCTAAGATATAAATTAGCAGATATGCTAAGATATGAATTTTGTCTATACACTAATCATGCAATCAATGCAATAAGATGTGTCTAGACTAAGGATGATAAGCAAGTGATTCTCTAAGAATGATAAGCAGGTAATTTTCGACACGAAATGATAAGCAAAACTTTTGACATGCAGACACAGTCGAAGTCCAGACTTACTAATGCATCCTAACGACTATCAGTTAGACACACTAATGCAAGACCTGGTTCGCTAAGACCACCGCTCTGATACCAACTGAAATATATAATTATAGTATATTAAATTCATAGACTACTATTGTCCTTTCAAATAAACTACATATCATTATATAGTTAATATTATAATGATATGTAGTTTAATTTATTACATCCACAGATATACGAATCTGTTCACCACAAAATAACCATTTTCATTCAATTTCATATTTGGATTTTGACCTATCATAATCCAACAAGTGGCATAATGAAGAAAACATTTGACATAATAAAATTTGTTAGAAACAAACAAATTAACTATGAGAAATTTTGTTAAGAATTCACGCTAACTGTTCCTAGTTAATTGTTCCCAGCTAACTGATTACACTTTATTTATCGCAATTTAATTATCGCAATTTACATTCTCGCAATTTTATTTATCGTCATTTAATTTCTGTTATTTACTTTACGCATTTTATTTATTGTCATTTAATTTCTGTATTTATTTTACGCACTTTAAATATCGGGACACGTATACAAGGTTTTGACATATCATATCGACGCATCTATATATATTATTTGGAATAACCATAGACACTCTATATGCAGTAATGATCGAGTTCTCTATACAGGGTTGAGGTTTATTCTATAATAATATATATACTTTGAGTTGTGATCGAGTCTGAGACGAATACAGGTCACGATACGTATTAATTAATTCGAATATTATATATTAAACTATATATGAATTATTGAATTGCTAACTGTGGACTATCAACATTGGACAATTAAAATGAATTAAAATATTGACTATAGCATATGAAACTAAACAATTCTTCAAGTTTGCCACTTGATTTCATCTTAAACCTCAATTGTATCTTGATAATTACAATATGCGTTCAAACCTTTCATGATTCTTGAAAACACCTCAATCGATAGGATGAATCAATCGCACTTCATCTACGGAAGGAAATATTTATGCATATAGTTATGCACCTGAGAAACTCTCGGAAACTGAGTACAAGTTTAACACGTAGCCGCGTCAGATCCTTTAGCATTTATTAGCAAAAATAACTTTGCGATCCCTTTTCAAAGTAGCAAATTTTGTCACAGCTTCAGCAAATCAACTTCGACTTTTCGTTCGAAACAACCTTATTATCACCTTGATTTATATGTATGCTCTTTTATTGTTACCAGGGAACCTTTTATATTCCACCATATTACCGTCAGCGTTTAATCATCTAAAAACACAATTCTCTTTTCTCACCTCACGGCTTCACTCTCACCACCATCTCCAATCCATCATCAATTTTCAAAATTATTCATTGATTCAAGTTAGGAATTGAAAGTTAGTAACCGATTAATCATCAATTTCAAGTCTTCTCACAATTTCTTGATTTAATTTGTAAGAAATCATGAACTCTAGCTTTATATTTATGTTATTATCAATAATTATATCATATTATAAACTACAATTAGTCTTAGTGCTCATTAGATAATGAATTGATGCATAGATTATTCAAACAATTAACGTTGCAAAAATCTGTTTTATGTAAATCTACTGTTTGGGTTAGTAAACGACTTTATTCTGTAATTATTTTTACATATATGAAATCTACATGAAAGTCTATTAATTTTAGGCTTTTGATTCGTATTATTTCTGATTAGTTATGGATTTATTATGTATTTTTGAAATTGGTGTGTTCTGCGGTTGGAAATTCTATATATGTACGCTTTGTAAAATCGGTTATAAATAATTGGTAAGGAAATAGATCTTGATCGCTTTACAGAGGATCTTAAATTTAAAGATAAACCAACTTTAATTTGATTGAGTCCATTTAAAAAAAATTCAATTTTTAATAAATGTTATAAAACCATGTTCCTGGATTTCAGTCAAAACTAAAGACCCATTTTGTTTGAATTTATTGTTCTAATAGCTGATAGTTATGAGTCAAATGGAGTTTCTTTGGTCAACTCATGTGGTCTTGACTCTTGAGAGTTCTCATAAAAAAAAAAATATTTGGTTAATTTGATGAACCAATGATTTTATTAAAATCACGAAATTTATGTTGTGTTTACTTACTTAGTATTATTACCTTTATGTACATTTTGGTGAATTTTTGGTGAGCTAATATTTTATAATAGATTAAATACGAACTAACTTCCCGAATAGTCATCTTTAAAAGCATTGTTTTGATTAAACTCGTAAAAATATTACTCATTTTACACTAAGACATGAGCACTAGGATTATATGATACTATGACCCGACTTAGCTTGTTAGACATTTATTAACCAACATATGTTCTCTAGGTTGAGGTCTACGGTTACTTGCATTCCGATTTTCGATCACATCTCTGTGATTTTATTTTTCTGAAGTTGTCAGGTGAGTTTCATTTGCCTTTTTACCCTTTATATTTTTGGGCTGAGAATACATGCGTAATTTTTATAAATGATTTACAAAATAGACACAAGTACGTGAAACTACATTCTATGGTTGAATTATCGAAATTGAATATGCCCCTTTTTATTTAGTCTGGTAATCTAAGAATTAGGGAACAGACACCCTAATTGACGCGAATCCTAAAGATAGATCTATTGGGCCCAACAAGCCCCATCCAATGTACCGGATGCTTTAGTACTTCGAAATTTATATCATATCCGAAGGGTGTCCCAGAATGATGGGGATATTCTTATATATGCATCTTGTTAATGTCGGTTACCAGGTGTTCAATCCATATGAATGATATTTTTGTCTCTATGCATGGGACGTATGTTTATGAGAAATGGAAATATGAAATCTTGTGGTCTATTAAAATTATGAAATGATTATTTATGTTAAACTAATGAACTCACCAACCTTTTGGTTGACACTTTAAAACATGTTTATTCTCAGGTACGAAAGAAATCTTCCGCTGTGCATTTGCCCATTTTAGGGATATTACTTGGAGTCATTCATGACATATTTCAAAAGACGTTGCATTAAACATACGTCCCATGCATAGAGACAAAAATATCATTCATATGGATTGAACACCTGGTAACCGACATTCACAATATACATATAAGAATATCCCCATCATTCCGGGATCCTCCTTCGGACATGATATAAATTTCGAAGTACTAAAGCATCCGGTACTTTGGATGGGGCTTGTTGGGCCCGATAGATCTATCTTTAGGATTCGCGTTAATTAGGGTGTCTGTTCCCTAATTCTTAGATTACCAGACTAAAAAGGGGCATATTCGGTTTAATAATCCAACCATAGAATGTAGTTTTAAGTACTTGTGTCTATTTCGTAAAACAGTTATAAAAGTAGCGCATGTATTCTCAGTCCCAAATATATATTGCGAAAGCATTTAAAAAGGGATTAATGAAACTCACGCATATAAATATTGTAAAACAGTTAGTAAAGCATTTGCATGTATTCTCAGCCCAAAATGTAATGAGTAAAAAGGGAGCAAATGAACTCACCTAATGTATTTTGTAGTAAAAATACATATGACGGCATTAAACAAGTGTAGGGTTGGCCTTCGATTCACGAACCTATATCAAGTGTATATCTTATTAAAACATATAATGGAATTTACATAAATTTTCATCTATTAATTATTTAATATTTATATTTATTTGTTGTTGTAGATTATATAGAATTTATACCAGATTTTGTCTATATATTATATTATATACTATATATATGTTAATATGTTTATTAAATAATTATAAGTAATATAAATATATTTTATGTACAAAATCTTTACTGGTTATAATATAGTAATAATAATGATAATGATGATTTTAATAAGAGCGGTAGTTTTAATATTTATGGGAATTTTATTAATAATGATAATTTACATAAATATAATAATAAAAATGATATTACTAATAAAATTGATATTAATAATAATAATAATAATAATAATAATACATAATGGTAATACTAATAGTTATAGCATGATACTAATACTAATATTTATAAAATGATGATAAATTGTATTATTTTTATAATAATAATAATAATAATAATAATAATAATAATAATAATAATAATAATAATAATAATAATAATACCTTAAAGAGCAAGCTTAAAAAGAAATGTCATGATCGAGATTCGAACCCACGACCTCTTGATTCCCCACCATACTCAATAACCATCTGCGCTACCCAGACTCTTACGAATTTATATAACACTTAATATATATAACCCGTACTATGCTCATTGGGCCTCAGCAGCCCACTTAACTAACAATCCGTTTAAGAAGCCCAACTCGTCACCATGATTATTTGGGTTTGCTGTATGCGGCCCAAAATAACAATTCAGTTGGTTTTGGTTCAACAAAAAATGAAAAGAAAAAAAAAATGTAGCAGACGAGGATTGAACACAAGACCTCTCGTTCCCCAACATACTCCCTAACCATCTTGTCTAACTCATTTTTCTGATTAAATTGACACCTTAATTTATTTAACCTTTATTTCCATTCTCTTCTTCTTCATCTAATCCTATCATAGTCTAATCATCAAACGGCATATCATCATCATCGTTTTACTTCATTTTACGATCTTCATCATATCGATCATCACATCATTATCAAATGATCATCATCATATCGCTCATCACATCATCATCAAATCCACTATAATTCGTCATCATCATTATATTATTTATGAATCTGTGGAAACAGAGACACCTTAATAACAACTCCATAGTAACACAAAAATTAAATGCTCATTAAAAATAAAGAAACGAATTAAAAACTTAGGACTACAACTTCCTTCTATTGCCATTCGTATTACATAAAAGGCATATATATAATATAGCCACTAACAACCTAACCACTAATATGAGTACATGGAAATACCACTACTAACTAACGTATATCCTTAAAACCGATGCTCCCTCAATCCTTAACACTCGGTCAATAAATCAACATCAACTCAAACTCAGATAACAAGTTAATTAAATAAATCTAACACATCATATTAATACTACCTACGCTCATTAATCTTATAATATAGTAACTCAAACTTAGGATAAACTAATGAATTAATCCAACAATAACATCCTTGTTCCATCATAACCATGGACAAGAGTATTAGCAAAAACTTATAGGTTGTTATGAATCTTGCACCTATTAGACTGTATAATATTGTATATGTTTATATTAGTTGAGCCCACCTAGCTTATTGCTAATATCTTTTATAAAAGTCCATATTGTAAGTTTATATTCTGACTTTATGGGAAGAGTACATTTACTAGAAAAATATTAGTGCTAACTTTTATTATTCTCTTCCCAGCCTTCATGTATTCAAGAGACTATACTCATATACCGATGAAACTTATATACCAACCAATCTATGTTAGACCGTATGTGTTGTACCTTATGCGTGGATGGTGTGCATTTCTAGTTGGTTCGTATAACGAGACTTGATCAAGCACGCAACTACTATTTGTCGACAACATAATTCCGAGTAGTGAGCTAGGTCTACTATTTAGTGCATCGTCTTGGTGGAATGTGCATGATGCGTTGTCGTGACACATTGTATTCACAAACTTTAAATGCGGAAAAAATCAACGATGGGTACCTAGCGATCAACGTGAGATGCGTAGTAAAAGACTAATGGGTGGAGATCGTTGATGGTGAGGCTAGGGTGGCGGTTCTTGACCTGCAACAGTAGTAAGCAGCAGTAGCTTACCGTGGTGGTAGCAACAAGAAAGGACAATAGTAGTAAATAGGTGGAAGTGGAGGTGGTGTGTGCTGGGGTGTGGGGTGGTGGATTATGAGGGTGATCAAGGTGATTGTTATGGTGATACAGTGGCTATGAATATTGAACCGAAACAGGAAGATATAGCAGCGGTTGAGGTGATTGTCCGAGTTTGGATAGAAACACAAAGATGTTTGGTTATTTTTGACACTAGTACAAAAGCAAAAGGAGAAATGATTGAAATGATTGATTGAAATAAAAATACAGTGGGTTTGTTGATTGAGAGATGCATATGTCTCCATATATATAAATAATATAATATTTTATGTAGTTTAAAGTGGTAAGGAAAATAAAACGTGTGCAAGTAATCATATAATAATGATAGAGTATATTAACAGCCATCCTATATTTGTAAGTTTATTACCGACACTTTAATAGGGAAAGTATATCGAGGTCCGTTGTTACTCAGTGGCGGATAAAAAGTCTACAGAAAAATCCTAAATTTTATATATTGACAATATTTATTTATTCCAGTCATTATGGTATAAAATTCGATCATTAACTATTAAATAAAAATTACATTAATTACTCACTCCCAACCCCAAGTAAAACATATCAAGTTTTAATATTCAACCAAAAGTTCCTAAATACATTTTTAATAAGTCTATAATTTGTAAAACTCATTTTCGGATCATCGTTTTATTTTAAAGTCACATCAGTTGATTTTAATTTGCTTAAAATTAAACGGAACATCAAACGAGTATTACAGTCATCTAATATTTATTTTTAATATACTTTATTTATATATATATATATATATATAGATATATTTTAAATAAAAATTATTATAATATCCTATTTTTTATTTTATTAATTTTTAATAACAATAACATATAGTACTTCAAATTATATTTCGAATTATTATTTATATATACATACACACAACAAAAATTTACAATTAATTATTCGTGAATCGTCGAGAGCAGTCGAAGGTCATTTGAATATATGAAACAGTTCAAAATTTTTGAGCCTTAACTTTACAGACTTTGCTTATCATGTCGAAATCATACAAAGATTAAGTTCAAATTTGGTCGGAAATTCCCGGGTCATCACAGTACCTACCCGTTAAAGAAATTTCGTCCCGAAATTTGAGTGAGGTAGTCATGGCTAACAATAAAAATGTTTTCATGACGAATATGAGTTGATACATTGAGATTTATCATCATTGAGTAATATGGATAAAATGATTCGATTAATTGAAGCATACGAGTGAAGCTATCACAAAAGAATGGAATGAGCAAGACAGGTTTCATCATAACTTTTGACTAGTCATGGTTGAATTTAGAAGATATGGTGCGTCATAGCTTTTGACGTAGAGGGTTGAATCCCGGAATTCAAGGGATTTAAAGAAATCTTAGAAATCTACAAGATTTGATTTCTTCGGCGAATAAGGAAATTAAGAGCTCTTATAATCAAATACGGTGATATGTCTCGATTACTCTGTCTGATATTCCCATTATAAATTAGACTTTTCCCGTTCCATTATTCTCACCATTCCTATACCTTCCTTCTTGTTTCGTACATCCAAAAGATTCTGAAAAATGCTTAATCCAGTTCTGATCCTTGTCCTCATTCTTACTATCGCAACAATCATTCTCCTTTTCCAACTCCCACCAGAGGAATCTGCCTTCTTCTACTTCGCCCTTGGGATTTAGTGCTTTTAATTCTCTCGTGTCTTTATGTTGCGATAAACATTGATATTCACGGTTTGTAATTTCGGTGTTGTCATTGGGCTTTATATTTTCTCTTATATTTTGGATTTCTTTGCCTTTTTATTATCCTCCCGACCTCGAGTAATGGTCCAGAATTCGTAAGTATGGAATTTCGGATAAACATCATGTTCTAAAACATCATGTTCTAAATAAGAAAGAAGGTATTAGCACGATTTGATTTGTCAACTTATCAGAATCACTGAGTATAGAACTATCAAGAATATATATTCTTGATATGTTCAGAAGTTACGCAGAATGAAAGAGTTATGTAACATGGCACGTGATGACGTTATGATCTGTGAATCATCACGCCCCATTAGAAACTCAGCATGACTTACTATAATATAATCACGTTGATCAAGTGTCATTATATTATACTACCTCATGCATCAGTTCCCAACATTACTTCAATAACATTCATATTTTAAGCTCGAAAGTTTACAGAATATAGAAACCAACTGTTTTTATATGATGTAACACTGATAGTACTAAGAGATTAATGATTTCCGATAAGAATAGTTATGAAAATATCTTCAGAAATATGGAGGATATTTATAATGAAAGATACGATGATATCTTGGAATATCTAAGATCAGAGGATGATAGAAACTATTGCCTGCAAGGGTTTAGAGTAAGGAGCAAGATAATCACTAAAGACTTTAGCAGACATTGAATCATTTGAATTCTTTGAAGTCAAACTTATTCTTTGTGATTTGCCCACAGCTTTCTTCATAGTTTCGCATAATCTGCTTTTCGGTACTAAATTTTCTATTAAATGTTTCCAATATAGTGATACACAGGAAACACGAAGAGGTATATAATTTCGAACGAGAATATTTATGAAAATATCCTCGGAAATATCGAAGATATTGATGAGGATATTTTGGAATTTATAAGTTCGATGGTTGATGGAGAAAGATTTTTCCACAAGGTTTTAACATGACCTTGGAGCAAGATATTCTCTAAAGATTTCAACGGATTCAAAATTATCTGGATTCTTGGAATATAAGGTATGGTCCTTGTATTTGTCCTTGGTCTCCTTCATGGTTAACTCTATCCGTTTTCCAGTTCCAACGTTTCGGAGCTTTTCCAACATATTATTCTTTATCATCAAATTTCTGACGACTAAGGTCGTTTACGGTTGCCTACAGTTTCTGCTGCTTCATTCAGCTTTTTCAACATTCAGAGTATCGATTCGTAAACTGGGTGCCTTTTCAAAATTTCAGAATTGAAGATCGTAATTCTAGGAGATAATTGTTATATATATATACAATATTATATGAATTTTATAATATAATTTGAACATTAGAATGTAATATTATATCACTCTTAGATCCTTACATCTTTCACAAGCTATATTTTGACTTCAAAACTGTGTTAGAACATCAAATGTATGTTAACGATTACAATTTGTGTTCAAACCCTTCGAAAATTTCTGAAGACACTTCGAATGATGAGCAATCGAGATGATGATCCAACCACATGTTACCCACAGTTATGTACCCGAAAAACTCTTGAAACCAAAGTAAAAGTTTAAACAACGTATCCGCGTCAGATTCTTTAGCATTTATTAGCAAAAATAACTTTGCGACTCCTATTCAAAGTAGCCAGTTTTGTCACAGCTCCAGCAAGTCAACTTCGACTTTTCAGTCAGACTAACCTTATTATAACCTTGAGATATACACCATCGTTACCAGGGAACCTTTTACATTCCACCACATTATTAACAGATGTATCAACAACTTCATTACCCTTTGACTTTAGCCTCTCCAAAAAGTCATTATAATTATTCATTGAAACCCCATACTTTACGCATTCGCATCTTGTAATGAGAATTTCCATACGAATCATTGGGAATTAGCAATCAGTATTTTGAAATCTCGCAGCATGTCTACGCCAACAGTTATATGTGTATATATAACGTCTATCTTCTGGACTTAATTTGAATGTGAAGATTCTGAAAAACACTTCGAACTACGAATTGGTTCTCCGAAAATGGAAAAATACTGATGAAGCAGCAAAAAAACTATAAACGACCTTACCAGTAAAAGTTTGATGATAATGAATAGGTGTGCTGGCAAAGCGCAGAAAAAGAGAAGTCTTGGAACTGGAAAACGGATTGAGCAAAGTAGGAAGGAGGCTGTGGACAAATTACAAAGACTGAACCTGACTTCAAAGGATCCAAATAATTCAGTATCTGCTGAAGTCATTAACGAATACCTTGCTCCTGACTCTAAACCCCTGCGGACAATATTCTTCATCATCATCTGATATTAGAAATTCTAAAATATCATCATATCTTTCATTATAAATATCCTCCATATTTCTGAAGATATTTTCTTAATTTTTCTTATTTGAAATCATTTACCTCTTCGCGCTATCTGTATTACATCATAAAAGAAACTATTTTAGTTTCTAAATTTTGAAACATTCAAGTTTAAAATAGGAATATTTTGAAGTAGTGTTGGGAACTGAAGCATGAATTAGTATAATATAATGACACTTGATCAATGTGATTATATTACAGTAAGTCATGCTGAGTTTCTAAATGGAACGTGATGATTCACAGATCATAACATCATCATGTGCCATGTTATACGACTCTTGTATTCTATTTAACCTCTAAAATATCAAGAAAATATTTCTTGATGATTCGGCTTTTTCCAAGGTATTTTAGTAATTTGACAAGTCAAGATCGTGCCATCACAATTTCCTTCCTAGAACATTAACAATGTTCATTTCGAAATTCATATCTGTGAATTCTGGACCATTACAAGCGGTGCTTAATCACAAGAAGAAGAAACGAAAGGACAAAACTCCGAAATAGAAATTGGGGTATAAATTGCAGCAAATAAAAGAGAGCATTAACTATGAATGATAATGATTATAGAAGACAGAAGCAGAGACTTTGAAATATAAGGGAACATATAAAGCCCAACGACAAACCAGAAATTATAAACCATATATATCGATGCATATAGCAATATAAAGACACGGGAGAACTAGGAACACTATAAACCCAAGAGTATAGTAGAAGTAAATAGATTCTTCCGGCGGTAGATGAAAAAAAAAGAAGAATGACCGATATGAAAGTTAGAAGTATATCGAGAATCAGAACTGGATGGAGCATATTGATGAATACTTTAAAATATGAGTTGAGGGGGAAAGAATAGAAGGTGATGAAACATGACTAGGAACTTAGAAATCAACAGATTTAACTCACACAATGGCAGAATAAGTGAATCAAACCCTCTAGTGAATAGGTTAAGTTTTTTTTTGATTAATTTAGTCAAACCACAACTAAATTAAGTGTGATTAGATCAACACCTAGAGCTATTATTCACCACCTGGGTGATTTGGACTGAGAGAGAATCGAAGGAGCTCACTAGATCTGAGTGTGTGTAACAAATGAGAGGCTTAACCTAAAATGAAGAACATAAGACTTTATATACCCCTGCTGTTGACACACCCATATGATTCATTCATCACACGTACGAGTTGGCTTCATCAACCGTACGGGTGATCACTCACTCGTGTCTTATCATTTATGTTGTAATTGTGACTTAGCTCAGCATCAACCATGCGTATGAGCCTGTCAGCTGTACTAGTGAGGCTTCACTCGTACGTCTGACTAAGTCTAACATAGTCAAACATCTAAATCTCGTTCCTGCAGTTCCTGTAACCACATACAAACACGGATAGGATAATAACGAGCAATCATGGTGGCCTGTAAACTGTTGTACCTGCAATGGACGTGGGCAGATGTCTAGGGACTTGCATAAAATGCATCAACAGATGGTGTGAGTTGTAAGGAAACGAAGGAGGTGAATTTATAAGAAAATCTCTGACAGAACAATTAAAATGGATGATCGCATTTAAAGCGGATCCTAATTCCCTTGATTACCGGAGAGTCAAATCTTATTAAGAAGATTTTCTTCAAATCCCTTAAAATCTGGGAATCAATCATATCTACGTCAAATGATAAGATGAATCTACACTTACTCATTTCACTCTTCTATGTTAGCTTCATTCGTACTCTTCATATAAATGGATTGTTTATCCAAATTATTCGCTGATGATAAAACTCTAATTTTCAGCCCGTGTGCATCATGAAAACATACTTATTATCATTCACGACCTTTCCACTCAAATTTCGGGACGAAATTTCTTTAACGGGTAGGTACTGTGACAACCCGGAAATTTCCAACCAAATTTAAACTTTAATCTTTATATGTTTCCGACACGATAAGCAATATTTGTTAAGTTAAATTTCAAGAATTTTAAACTATGTTCATACATTCATTCAACCTCGACCAAGTTCCAACGATTCACGAACCATTAAACGAATATGATTATATATGTATATGTGTATATATATTATAACTTGAAACGTAAACAAAATATTAGATTAAATACTTTATATGATTGTATCTGTTTCAAAATGTTTATCAATGGAATTAGAAGATAAGATCAAATGATTGAATTATCAGATATATTAAATTATGATTACAAGTCTCTGTTGAAAAGCCCACGTTGATTTGAGAAATCTTTTCATTTTAACAATATTCAGAAAATGGTAAAGTGATTTATAAATATGAACAAATTGTCAATTATTGAGAACTAGACAAAGGATAGTGGAAGATTGAATCTCATAAAAACTCGATTGATCTATTTAGTTTCAAACGTACAAAAACGTTTTCAGTTTAAAAATAACTTTATTATTAAAACGTATATAACTTTTATAAATATCTAGAACCACTTTTGACAACTCATTACTTAACTAGTATGATAAAGATAACGATATTTATATTTTATTTTATTAAATATATATAACGATTTAAATTAATATTATATATATTATACGCGTATTATACGTACATAGTTTTATACTTTTACTATACTTAAACTTTACCTTTACTTTATTTTTACTTTACTTTAACTTTAATAATTCATACTTTAATAATTCACTTTAATAATTCATACTTTAATAATTCACTTTAATAATTCATACTTTAATAATTCACTTTAATAATTCATACTTTGATAATTCACTTTAATAATTCATACTTTAATAATTCACTTTAATAATTCAAAAATCTATTATAAATAGAATTCAATAGGTTTCATTATTTCATAGAAACTTGAAAATAGTTTTCTCTAAACTCTCTCAATCGATTTACATATATATATTTACTCCGTATTATCTCAAGATATTATTAGTATACATAAAATATTACGACGGAGTGCTGTCCGAGTGATTTCGAAGTTGTTTTTTCGAGTGGGATATGATTAAGGAAATTATGGGTTATAGCTATGGAGGTGATTGAGTATGGTTCATGGGTATGCTCGTGAGGTCAATATAGTGTTTATCATCTCCGTTGCGTTTATGTATCTTTCCTGCAATATTGAATCTCAATATTGATATGTGAGTACTCATAATTTAATTTTTACATACTAATAGTGTATCCCTGACTAGTGCTCGAGTATATAGGATTATGCATGCTTGTACTTTTGATATTGCCATTAGATAGGTTATGTTGATTCCTAAATTAGTTACATATACGATTGAGATAAGGTATAAGATATGCATGGCGTTGGAAAGCTAGCGAAAAATAGTTGAATTTTGGTTTAAGAATCACTTGAATCCAAGTAACGGTTAGAAAGTTATGAAATAAACAAATTGCATAATTAATTTCGTAATTAAAATTGCTGATGATAATTAGTGAAATAATTTTCTGGGTTATAAAAAGTGGTTATTTGGATTCTACTCGTCGAGTAGATGAATTTTCATATAAAGCACGTCTCGTTTCGTTGAACGGTTGTCAAGTTATGGACAAAAGAAGTTTTGCAAATTTTGATGAAATGTCAAAACGGGAACTGAAATTCTCGCTGATTTGCGTTGTTTCATATATAAAAAAATACCACTGAATTCTTTGCTGTAAGGTCTAACAAACGACTCTGGCCGTTTGTCAATTCGAGTCTCGACGATTTTTCTAAAAATCATCAAAGTTGACGGTTTGGTCACATTTTAAAATTCTAAAAAGAGCTGAAATTTTTTTATTTAAAAATTTCAGTTTTGTATCAGTTTTCATGGTCGGCCTGATATGTATTTACTCTTGCCAAAAATCATGTTATATCTTTGTGGTAACAAGAATTTGCAGGCTTTGACCGTTTGTCAATACGAGTTTTGAGGAATTTTCTAAAAATCTCCAAAGTAGGCTACTCGGTCACTTTTGTAAATTTATTAAAGCTGACAAATTAACTTTAAAACGCCGAAAACGTGTTGGTAACTACGAGTTTTCTAGGTTTAGTTTACTTCTGTAATATTTATGCTTAATCTTTTTGGTAATGTGTAACTTTTATCTTTGGCCGTTTATCAATCGGAGTTCCGATAATTTTTCTAAAATTAGCTGAAGTGGCCCGTTTAGTCATGTTTGACCGAAAATCATTTTTGTATAAGTTATTATATATTTGCATGCGACCTCATTTTTACTTTGACCTTTGACTTTTGACTTTAACCTTTGACTTTTGACTTTGAACTTTGACTTTTCCTGTTAACTTTTCAGTTAACTTTTTGTGTTGATTTTCTCTAAAAAAAAAAAAAAAAAAAAAAAACTAAAATACTATTTTATGATTATGAAACCATTTGTGTTACGTTGTTTCACACGTCACCTTTTACTAGAATCTTAATTGAGCATGAGTAATATAACATGTTACTATACTGTAGAGTCAGACTCGAGCTATAGGATAGGATTACACTATGACCTGACCTAAATTGCTATACAAATATTGACCAACATATAAATATATATAATTGATATAGGTTCGTGAATCCGAGGCCAACCCTGCATTGTTCAATGACGTCATATGTATTTTTACTACAAAATACAGTATGGTGAGTTTCATTTGCCTTTTTACCCTTTATATTTTTGGGCTGAGAATACATGCGCAACTTTTATAACTGTTTTACGAAATTGACACAAGTACGTGAAACTACATTCTATGGTTGGATTATCGAAGTCGAATATGCCCCTTTTTATTAAGTCTGGTAATCTAAGAATTAGGGAACAGACACCCTAATTGACGCGAATCCTAAAGATAGATCTATCGGGCCCAACAAGCCCCATCCAAAGTACCGGATGTTTTAGTACTTCGAAATTTATATCATGTCCGAAGGAGGATCCCGGAATGATGGAGATATTCTTATATATGCATATTGTTAATGTCGGTTACCAGGTGTTCAATCCATATGAATGATATTTTTGTCTCTATACATGGGACGTATGTTTATGAGAAATGGAAATTTGAAATCTTGTGGTCTATTAAAATGATGAAAACGATTGTTTAAGTTAAACTAATGAACTCACCAACCTTTTGGTTGACACTTTAAAGCATGTTTATTCTCAGGTACGAAAGAAATCTTCCGCTGTGTATTTGCTCATTTTATAGATATTACTTGGAGTCATTCATGGCATATTTCAAAAGACGTTGCATTCGAGTCGTCGAGTTCATCAAGATTATTATCAAGTCAATTATAGTTGGATATATTATGAAATGGTATGCATGCCTGTCAACTTTCGATGTTTTTGTAAAGGTAGTCATTTCAGTCGAAAGAACGACGTCTAGATGACCATTTTAGAAAACATACTTCCACTTTGAGTTTAACCATAATTTTTGGATATAGTTTCATGTTCATAATAAAAATCATTTTCTCAGAATAACAACTTTTAAATCAAAGTTTATCATAGTTTTTAATTAACTAACCCAAAACAGCCCGCGGTGTTACTACGACGGCGTAAATCCGGTTTTACGGTGTTTTTCGTGTTTCCAGGTTTTAAATCATTAAGTTAGCATATCATATAGATATAGAACATGTGTTTAGTTTATTTTAAAAGTCAAGTTAGAAGGATTAACTTTTGTTTGCGAACAAGTTTAGAATTAACTAAACTATGTTCTAGTGATTACAAGTTTAAACCTTCGAATAAGATAGCTTTATATGTAAGAATCGAATGATGTTATGAACATCATTACTACCTTAAGTTCCTTGGATAAACCTACTGGAAAAGATAAAAATGGATCTAGCTTCAATGGATCCTTGGATGGCTCGAAGTTCTTGAAGCAGAATCATGACACGAAAACAAGTTCAAGTAAGATCATTACTTAAAATAAGATTGTTATAGTTATAGAAATTGAACCAAAGTTTGAATATGATTATTACCTTGTATTAGAATGATAACCTACTGTAAGAAACAAAGATTTCTTGAGGTTGGATGATCACCTTACAAGATTGGAAGTGAGCTAGCAAACTTGAAAGTATTCTTGATTTTATGAAACTAGAACTTTTGGAATTTATGAAGAACACTTAGAACTTGAAGATAGAACTTGAGAGAGATCAATTATATGAATAAAATTGAAGAATGAAAGTGTTTGTAGGTGTTTTTGGTCGTTGGTGTATGGATTAGATATAAAGGATATGTTATTTTGTTTTCATGTAAATAAGTCATGAATGATTACTCATATTTTTGTAATTTTATGAGATATTTCATGCTAGTAGCCAAATGATAGTTCCCACATGTGTTAGGTGACTCACATGGGCTGCTAAGAGCTGATCATTGGAGTGTATATACCAATAGTACATACATCTAAAAGCTGTGTATTGTACGAGTACGAATACGGGTGCATACGAGTAGAATTGTTGATGAAACTGAACGAGGATGTAATTGTAAGCATTTTTGTTAAGTAGAAGTATTTTGATAAGTGTATTGAAGTCTTTCAAAAGTGTATAAATACATATTAAAACACTACATGTATATACATTTTAACTGAGTCGTTAAGTCATCGTTAGTCGTTACATGTAAGTGTTGTTTTGAAACTTTTAGGTTAACGATCTTGTTAAATGTTGTTAACCCAATGTTTATAATATCAAATGATATTTTAAATTATTATATTATCATGATATTATCATGTATGAATATCTCTTAATATGATATATATACATTAAATGTCTTTACAACGATAATCGTTACATATATGTCTCGTTTAAAAATCATTATGTTAGTAGTCTTGTTTTTACATATGTAGTTCATTGTTAATATACTTAATGATATGTTTAATTATCATAGTATCATGTTAACTATATATATATCCATATATATGTCATCATATAGTTTTTACAAGTTTTAACGTTCGTGAATCACCGGTCAACTTGGGTGGTCAATTGTCTATATGAAACATATTTCAATTAATCAAGTCTTAACAAGTTTGATTGCTTAACATGTTGGAAACATTTAATCATGTAAATATCAATCTCAATTAATATATATAAACATGGAAAAGTTCGGGTCACTACAGTACCTACCCGTTAAATAAATTTCGTCCCGAAATTTTAAGCTGTTGAAGGTGTTGATGAATCTTCTGGAAATAGATGCGGGTATTTCTTCTTCATCTGATCTTCACGCTCCCAGGTGAACTCGGGTCCTCTACGAGCATTCCATCGAACCTTAACAATTGGTATCTTGTTTTGCTTAAGTCTTTTAACCTCACGATCCATTATTTCGACGGGTTCTTCGATGAATTGAAGTTTTTCGTTGATTTGGATTTCATCTAACGGAATAGTGAGATCTTCTTTAGTAAAACATTTCTTCAAATTCGAGACGTGGAAAGTGTTATGTACAGCCGCGAGTTGTTGAGGTAACTCAAGTCGGTAAGCTACTGGTCCGACACGATCAATAATCTTGAATGGTCCAATATACCTTGGATTTAATTTCCCTCGTTTACCAAATCGAACAACGCCTTTCCAAGGTGCAACTTTAAGCATGACCATCTCTCTAATTTCAAATTCTATATCTTTTCTTTTAATGTCAGCGTAGCTCTTTTGTCGACTTTGGGCGGTTTTCAACCGTTGTTGAATTTGGATGATCTTCTCGGTAGTTTCTTGTATAATCTCCGGACCCGTAATCTGTCTATCCCCCACTTCACTCCAACAAATCGGAGACCTGCACTTTCTACCATAAAGTGCTTCAAACGGCGCCATCTCAATGCTTGAATGGTAGCTGTTGTTGTAGGAAAATTCTGCTAACGGTAGATGTCGATCCCAACTGTTTCCGAAATCAATAACACATGCTCGTAGCATGTCTTCAAGCGTTTGTATCGTCCTTTCGCTCTGCCCATCAGTTTGTGGATGATAGGCAGTACTCATGTCTAGACGAGTTCCTAATGCTTGCTGTAATGTCTGCCAGAATCTTGAAATAAATCTGCCATCCCTATCAGAGATAATAGAGATTGGTATTCCATGTCTGGAGACGACTTCCTTCAAATACAGTCGTGCTAACTTCTCCATCTTGTCATCTTCTCTTATTGGTAGGAAGTGTGCTGATTTGGTGAGACGATCAACTATTACCCAAATAGTATCAAAACCACTTGCAGTCCTTGGCAATTTAGTGATGAAATCCATGGTAATGTTTTCCCATTTCCATTCCGGGATTTCGGGTTGTTGAAGTAGACCTGATGGTTTCTGATGCTCAGCTTTGACCTTAGAACACGTCAAACATTCTCCTACGTATTTAGCAACATCGGCTTTCATACCCGGCCACCAAAAATGTTTCTTGAGATCCTTGTACATCTTCCCCGTTCCAGGATGTATTGAGTATCTGGTTTTATGAGCTTCTCTAAGTACCATTTCTCTCATATCTCCAAATTTTGGTACCCAAATCCTTTCAGCCCTATACCGGGTTCCGTCTTCCCGAATATTAAGATGCTTCTCCGATCCTTTGGGTATTTCATCCTTTAAATTTCCCTCTTTTAAAACTCCTTGTTGCGCCTCCTTTATTTGAGTAGTAATGTTATTATGAATCATTATATTCATAGATTTTACTCGAATGGGTTCTCTGTCCTTCCTGCTCAAGGCATCGGCTACCACATTTGCCTTCCCCGGGTGGTAACGAATCTCAAAGTCGTAATCATTCAATAATTCAATCCACCTACGCTGCCTCATATTCAGTTGTTTCTGATTAAATATGTGTTGAAGACTTTTGTGGTCGGTATATATAATACTTTTGACCCCATATAAGTAGTGCCTCCAAGTCTTTAATGCAAAAACAACCGCGCCTAATTCCAAATCATGCGTCGTATAATTTTGTTCGTGAATCTTCAATTGTCTAGACGCATAAGCAATCACCTTCGTTCGTTGCATTAATACACAACCGAGACCTTGCTTTGATGCATCACAATAAATCACAAAATCATCATTCCCTTCAGGCAATGACAATATAGGTGCCGTAGTTAGCTTTTTCTTCAATAACTGAAACGCTTTCTCTTGTTCATCATTCCATTCAAATTTCTTCCCTTTATGCGTTAATGCAGTCAAGGGTTTTGCTATTCTGGAAAAGTCTTGGATGAACCTTCTGTAGTAACCAGCTAGTCCTAAAAACTGGCGTATGTGTTTCGGAGTTTTCGGGATTTCCCACTTTTCAACAGTTTCTATCTTTGCCGGATCCACCTTAATACCTTCTTTGTTCACTATGTGACCGAGGAATTGAACTTCTTCCAACCAAAATGCACACTTTGAAAACTTAGCGTACAATTCTTCCTTCCTCAATACTTCTAACACCTTTCTCAAATGTTCACCGTGTTCTTGGTCATTCTTTGAGTAAATAAGTATGTCATCAATGAAAACAATGACAAACTTGTCAAGGTATGGTCCACACACTCGGTTCATAAGGTCCATGAACACAGCTGGTGCATTAGTTAAACCAAACGGCATGACCATAAACTCGTAATGACCGTAACGTGTTCTGAAAGCAGTCTTTGGAATATCATCTTCTTTCACCCGCATTTGATGATACCCGGAACGTAAGTCAATCTTTGAATAAACAGACTGCATTAATCAATATGGACTTCGACCGTGTTTGCATGTCAAAAATTTTGCTTATCATTTAGTGTCGAAAAATTATTTTTTTATCATCCTTAAAGTCTAAGACACGTCTTACTGCCTTTATTGCATAGACAGTGTATAGTTAAATTCATATCTTAGCGTATCTGTTATTGTTACCTTTGCCTGACAGCTTCCGTAGATTCCTCCGTAGCTTATGGGATTTTAGTATTATATATGCATATGTAAAATTATGTATTGCAGGGTACTAATCTACATCCTATAATCTATTTCTTATCGAAAATCCTTCATCTGATCGTACGAGATGAATCCCTCAACCAGTTCGAGTCCATCTGATTTCGATAGCTATTTCGATAGTTATTCCGACAGCTATTTCGATATGGATTTCCACTCGAGCTCCGAAAGCAGAGTAACAGGAATGAATCGATCAATTAGCCATCATCTATTCTGAATGAATTGGAGATGGGTTCGTAGTCGACTTAATCAATGGAAACGCGAAGAAGGCGATCATTTCCACTAACCAAATTCACCTCTTGACAATGAACCTAAAACGTTTACCGGCGAACCTGTTCGAGACACCATTTTCTCTCTCATTTTCAAAGTATCTCATCACGATCATATACTATCTCAGATTCTAAACCTCATTCATCCGCTCGTCCGAACCGACAATCATCCCGGTGTAATAGAAGAAGTTAACGAACTTCGCGCATAAGTTGTAGTCTTGGGAAATATGGTGCAAAACGTACCAGCTTCATCCAAATCACCGGCACCAACGGTACCACCAACAACCCAAATTTCAATATCACATGCCTCAACATCTCAATCTATACCTCGAGTATAATCATCATTCTACATGACATTCTACATCAGTTATCTTCGTTCGACATGGTGATTATGTAATCTCTAATGTTTTAGAGATTATTTATTCTAGTTCCAACTGAAAACTAAATGAGTTTAATATCATGTTAACTCATTAAATTCATGATTACATCTGAAGAAAATATATATGTATATATGTTTTCATAAAGATTGTAATTAAAAATTCTTTTGTACAAACTGTTAATGGTGAAAATATTTTAACGGGTAGGTAATACCCGAGGAATATTTAGATTTCACATTAATAAATACACTGTACATTCTTTGAATCTAATTCAACAATCATTCACTATCCTACTTACAACCACCGATATACGTATTCTTTCACCAAAGAATAACTATTTTCATTCAAATTCAATTTCATATATGGATTTTGACCTATCAGAATCCAACAAGTGGCATAATGAAGAAATAATGGACACAATAAAAATTGATTAGAAACAGATTAATTAACAATATGAAATTCTATTAAGAATCCACCCTAACAAAATCCTAGCTAACTGTTCCTAGCTAACTGTTAATTCCGTATTACCATTTAATTATCGCAATTTATTTATCGCAGTTTATTTATCGCAATTTACATTCCCGCAATTTTATTTATCGTCATTTAATTTCTGTTATTTATTTTACGCACTTTAAATATCGGGACACGCATACAAGGTTTTGACATATCATATCGACGCATCTATATATATTATTTGGAATCACCATAGACACTCTATATGCAGTAATGATTGAGTTCTCTATACAGGGTTGAGGTTGATTCTCAAATAATATATATACTTTGAGTTGTGATCGAGTCTGAGACATGTACACGGGTCACGATATTTTGTAATTAATTCGAATATTATATATTAAACTATATATAAATTATTAGATTGTTAACTGTGGACTATCGACTGTGGACTAATAACGATGGACAATTAAAATGAATTAAAAATATTGATTATAATATATGAAACTAAACAATTCTTCAAGTTGCCACTTGGTTTCATCTCAAACCTCATTTGTATCTTGACAAATACAATATGCGTTCAAACCTTTCGTAATTCTTGAAAATACCTCAATCGAGAGGATGAACCAACCGCACTTCATTTACGTAAGAAAAGAGTGATGCATTTAGTTATGCATCTGAAAAATTCTCAGAAACTGAGTAAACGTTTAAAACGTAGCTATGCTAATTTCTTAGTGTTATTATTACCCAAAATAACTTTGCAATCCCTTTCCAAATTAGCAAATTTTGTCACAGCTCCAACAAGTCAACTTCGACTTTTCGTACGAAACAACCTTATTATAACGTTTATATATACGCGTGCTCTTTTATTGTTACCAGGTAACCTTTCATATTCCATCATATTACCATCAGCGTTTAATCATCTAAAAACACAATTCTCCTGAAACCACCTCGGATTAATAACCGATGATTCAGATATCATAGCATTAAATGCAGAGGAAACAGAAAAATGGTAGATGGTCTAAACGGACAAAAGTTTGATGATAAAGAAAGGAGTGTTAGGAACGCTCGATAGAAAATTGGGTATTGAAAAACAGATTGAGTTACCCATGAAGGAGACCAAGGACAAATACAAGGACCAAATCCTATATTCAAAGGATTCAGGTAATTCTGGATCCGTTGAAATCTTTAGAGAATATCTTGCTCCGAAGTCATGTTAAAATCTTGCGGAAAATCTTTCTCCATCAACCGTCGAACTTAGAAATTCCAAAATATCATCATCAATATCTTTGATATTTCTGAGGATATTTTCATAAATATTCTCGTCCGAAATTATATACCTCTTCGTGCTTCCTGTGTATCAATATATTGGAAACATTCAATAGAAAATATAGTACCGAAAAGCAGATTATGCGAAACTATGAAGAAAGCCGTGGATAAATCACAAAGAATAAGTTTGACTTCAAAGAATCCAAATAATTCAATGTCTGCTAAAGTCTATAGTGAATAACTTGCTCCTTACTCTAAACCCTTGCAGACAATAGTTTCTATCATCCTCTGATCTTAGATATTCTGAGATATTATCGTACCTTTCATTATAAATATCCTCCATATTTCTGGAGATATTTTTATAACTATTCTTATCTGAAATCATTAATCTTTTCGTGCTATCAGTATTACATCATATAGAAACTGTTAGTTTCTATATTCTGTAAATTTTCAAGCTTAAAATATGAATGTTATTGTAGTAATGATGGGAACTGATGCATGAGTTAGTATAATATAATGACACTTGATCAACGTGATTATATTACAGTAAGTCATGCTGAGTTTCTAAATGAAACGTGATGATTCACAGATCATAACGTCATCATGTGCCATGTTACATAACTCTTTCATCCTACTTAACTCTGTAACAAATCAAGAAAATGTATTCTTGATGGTTCTATCTTCCGTGATGTTGATAAATTTGAAAATCAAATCGTGCTATCACGTTCCTTCATGCTTAGAACATTATAATCATTCGAAACTCTATATCTATAAATTCTGGACCATTATTCGCTTGACTTGAAGTCGGGAAGAGAAAACAAAAGCATGGAACTCCAAAATATAAAGGAAATGGCGAGGGCGAATTTATAGGGAAATACCCGACAAAACAATCGAAACAGATTATCGCATTTAATCAAAGAAGGTCCTGATTTCCTTAATCGCCGAAGAACCAAATCTTATTACGAAGATTTTCTCCAAATCTCTTGAACTTGGAAATCAATCCTATCTACGTCAAAAGATATGACGAATCTATACCTACTCATTTCACTCTTTGGTAATAGCTTCACTTGTACTCTTCACAAAATCCAAATGATTTTATCCATATTACTCAATAATGATAAAACTCTAACTCATATTCGTCATGAAAACATTTCCATTGTTAGCCATGACGACCTCACTCAAATTTCGGGACGAAATTTCTTTTAACAGGTAGGTACTGTGATGACCCGGGAATTTCCGACCAAATTTAAACTTAAATCTTTATATGTCTCCGACACGATAAGCAAAGTTTGTTAAGTTGAATCTCAAAAAGTTTAAAACTGTGTTCATACAATCATTTAATCTCGACCAGATTCCAACGATTCACGAACCATTATAAAATTGGATATGAATATATATGTATATATATTTGTGTGTGTGTGTATATATATATATATGTATAAATGTTAACAAAGTATTATATGTATAATATTATACATGAGCGCACTTGCTTCAATATGTTCATCGATGGAATTAGAAGATAATATCAAATGATTGATTTATCAGATACATAGTATTGTTACGAGTCTCTGCTACGAGGCCCACGTTGAATTGAGAAATCGTTTCTTTTTAACGGTATTCGGAATAAATGGTAAAAGTGATTTACAAGTAAGAACAAAGTGTCATTTAATGTGGGTTAGACAAAAGTTAGTAGAGATTCTTGCTTGATTTCCAACACATGCTTTACTATATTTCACTCGTGACTTTTGTTAAGATAACAATTTAATTTTCATATTATTTATCATGGAAGTGAAATTAGGGAATATAGATAACTTAGAAAATAGATACATATATATTTTTGAAGTAGAATTTAAAATATTATACGAGTTAATTAATTATGTAAAATAAAATAAAAATAAGATATTATAATAATTATTATTTAAAGCATAACTATATATAATTAATGTATATTAAAAATAAATGTTAAATGATTGTAATACTCGTTGGACGATTCGATTATTATTTAGAGAAGTTTAATTCGAACTTATGTGATTTTAGAATAAACGGTGATTCGAAAATTAGTTCTATAAATTTTAGGCTTACTAAAAATGTAGTTAGGATCTAGTTATTAAATTTTAACACTTTTTATATTTTACCCAGAAATGAGAGGAACAGTTGATGTAATTTTTATTTATCAAATTTAGGATCGAATTTTATATCATAATGACTAAAATAAATAAATAAAGTTAATTTCAAAATATGAAATTTTTCTGAAGACTTTTTATTCGCCACTAAGTGAACAACGGTGCACGATACACAGTCCGTAACCAACGTCCACAGTCTAATAGTAATAAAGGTCTGTGATTATTGAAAATCATAAAGTAAGATTCCTGTGCTTGATTTCAATCATGAACTATATAATTATTATATAATTATTATTATTATTTATTATTATTAATATTAAATATAAATTATATATATAAAAAAAATATACAGTAAGTAATATTTGATATACACAGACCACTATCTAATTGATTGGAACAAAAGTCAGATTCCTTTAACTTTTTCTATTTGTTTTCCTGGTTATTCGTGATTGTATGTCGATTTCCTTGTCTCCTCTTGTAAACCGATTGGTACATGTATAAGAGATGAAATTTAGGACTTTTATCATCAATCATTCAGCGTTAATTTTTTTTTTTTTCTTTTCTTCTTGCGTGATTAACTGCTATCCTTAAATCAAGTAAGTGTATTCAGTTAATAATTATTTTTTTTAAAGGATACCTCTGTTCGTTTCTATTTTTTTTTTTAATAATCGAATTTAAAACTTATTTAGAAATGTAACATTGCAAAGTTATTAGGAATGGATTACATAAACTAACTGCAAAGTTTGAAACTTCAATTCTTCCTATTGACTATGAATTTTTGAGTCAAAGATTAAAATATAAAAAGTCAACTAATTTGTTCTTCGCCAAATTCGTTTTTGTTTTGAAGTTTCTGATAAAATTAATGATTTGTAAAGTTTCCATGAAAGTTTTCTAACCCATTTCATGTTGTAACCTTTATCTATAACGTTGTAACTTGCAAAATAATTTTTTTTTTTTTGAGGATAGCGACGAGCAGAAGTATATATTTTTTTTTTTATTTTTTTTTTATTTCTTTTGTTTTGGTAATCATGAAACACACCTTATAGCTTTTGATTATTTATAAGTCTTGAACAAGCCACAATTCGAAATTAGGATTAGTTATGGATCGATTGAATTCATGGGGAAGATGATGATATAAAGAGGAAACGGAAATACGGATTATCTAGTTTTAATCAGAGGGTATAACAGAAAAACTAAAATGGCAGAAGGGTTGGGTGTGTTGGTGATATTCTAGAGGTCCTGGGTTCAAACCCAGGCAACCACAAAATATTTTTTTTTTACAGAAGAAGCTGGACTGGACTGTGTTAAACATTTGGGCATGTTGGGCCGAATATCCTGTTTTCCCTTTGGGTCGAATTCTGTAGTGTTAATGGGTTGAGACAGATAGAATGCGATGTATATAAATATATATAAATGGGTTACGGTTTAATTCATAAACACTGAAATGGCGTAATGGTCTGAGGGTTAACGCGTGAGCGGAAGGTCGTGAGTTTGAGTCCTGACTTGGGCGATTCATTATTCTTTTTGAGCCTTTGAAGGTAGCCATTTATCAATATTATTATTATTATTATTATTATTATTATTATTATTATTATTATTATTATTATTATTATTATTATTATTATTATTATTATTATTATTATTATTTTTGTTATTATTAAATCATATCATTAAGTGTTAGTATTATTATTATTATTGTTATTATTATTATTATTATAAATATCTTTATTATTATCATTAGTAGAAAAATTATTATATTAATAAAAGTATTATTATTAAGATTACCATAATTAAAAGATTGTTACAATCATCATTATTAAGTATTATGTACTAGTATCAAAAAGTATTATTTGCGTTATCATTATTATTAAAATTTTCATTTTATTAAAACCACTTTTATTATCATTATTATAAAATATTAACTAAGTTATATATAATAGATAAATACCTTTTAATATAATCATATATATAATTAACTAAAATATATATAAAATAAGTATATAATTAAACTATTTATTAATATAACATACAAATTATAAAGCATATTAATATTAATATATAAAACTCGTTAGTTGTTATTATAAGTGTTAATATATATATAAATGATATAGGTTCGTGAATCCGAGGTCAACCCTGCATTGTTCAATGACGTCATATGTATTTTTACTACAAAATACAGTATCGTGAGTTTCATTTGCTCCCTTTTACTCTTTACGTTTTTGGGCTGAGAATACATGCAAATGCTTTATTAACTGTTTTACAATATTTATATGCGTGAGTTTCATTCGCCCTTTTTACTCTTTACATTTTTGGCCTGAGAATACATGCAAATGCTTTATTAACTGTTTTACAATATTTATATGTGTGAGTTTCATTACTCCCTTTTTAAATGCCTTTGCAATATATATTTTTGGGACTGAGAATACATGCGCTGCTTTTATAAATGTTTTACGATATAGACACAAGTAATCGAAACTACATTCTATGGTTGAATTATCGAAGTCGAATATGCCCCTTTTTATATAGTCTGGTAATCTAAGAATTAGGGAACAGACACCCTAATTGACACGAACTCTAAAGATAGATCTATCGGGCCCAACAAGCCCCATCCAAAGTACCGGATGCTTTAGTACTTCGAAATTTATATCATGTCCGAAGGAGGATCCCGGAATGATGGGGATATTCTTATATGCATATTGTTAATGTCGGTTACCAGGTGTTCAATCCATATGAATGATATTTTTGTCTCTATGCATGGGACGTATGTTTATGAGAAATGAAAATATGAAATCTTGTGGTCTATTAAAATTATGAAATGATTATTTATGATAAACTAATGAACTCACCAACCTTTTGGTTGACACTTTAAAGCATGTTTATTCTCAGGTATGAAAGAAATCTTCCGCTGTGCATTTGCTCACTTTAAAGATATTTCTTGGAGTCATTCATGACATATTTCAAAAAACGTTGCATTCGAGTCGTCGAGTTCATCAAGATTATTATTAAGATAATTATAATTAGATATATTATGAAATGGTATGCATGTCGTCAATTTTCGATGTAAGGAAGTTTGTCTTTTCAAAACGAATGCAATATTTGTAAAATGTATCATATAGAGGTCCAGTACCTCGCTATGTAATCAACTGTTATGAATCGTTTATAATCAATATGGACTTTGTCCGGATGGATTAGGACGGGTCCTTTCCAACTGAAAGGACCCGTCCTAATCCATCAGGAAGAAGTCCATATCGATTATAAACGATTCACAACAGTTGATTACATCGCGAGGTACTTGACCTCTATATGATACATTTTACAAACATTGCATTCGTTTTGAAAAGACAATCTTTCATTTCATTTAAAGTTGACAGACATGCATACCATTTCATAATATATCCAACTATAATTGACTTAATAATGATCTTGATAAACTCAACGACTCGAATGCAACGTCTTTTGAAATATGTCATGAATGACTCCAAGTAATATCTTTAGAATGATCAAATGCACAGCGGAAGATTTCTTTCGTACCTGAGGATAAACATGCTTTAAAGTGTCAACCAAAAAGGTTGGTGAGTTCATTAGTTTAGCATAAATAATCATTTCATAATTTTAATAGACCACAAGATTTCATATTTCCATTTCTCATAAACATACGTCCCATGCATAGAGACAAAAATATCATTCATATGGATTGAACACCTGGTAACCGACATTCACAATATACATATAAGAATATCCCCATCATTCCGGGATCCTCCTTCGGACATGATATAAATTTCGAAGTACTAAAGCATCCGGTACTTTGGATGGGGCTTGTTGGGCCCGATAGATCTATCTTTAGGATTCGCGTCAATTAGGGTGTCTGTTCCCTAATTCTTAGATTACCAGACTAAAAAGGGGCATATTCGGTTTAATAATCCAACCATAGAATGTAGTTTTAAGTACTTGTGTCTATTTCGTAAAACAGTTATAAAAGTAGCGCATGTATTCTCAGTCCCAAATATATATTGCGAAAGCATTTAAAAAGGGATTAATGAAACTCACGCATATAAATATTGTAAAACAGTTAGTAAAGCATTTGCATGTATTCTCAGCCCAAAATGTAATGAGTAAAAAGGGAGCAAATGAACTCACCTAATGTATTTTGTAGTAAAAATACATATGACGGCATTAAACAAGTGTAGGGTTGGCCTTCGATTCACGAACCTATATCAAGTGTATATCTTATTAAAACATATAATGGAATTTACATAAATTTTCATCTATTAATTATTTAATATTTATATTTATTTGTTGTTGTAGATTATATAGAATTTATACCAGATTTTGTCTATATATTATATTATATACTATATATATGTTAATATGTTTATTAAATAATTATAAGTAATATAAATATATTTTATGTACAAAATCTTTACTGGTTATAATATAGTAATAATAATGATAATGATGATTTTAATAAGAGCGGTAGTTTTAATATTTATGGGAATTTTATTAATAATGATAATTTACATAAATATAATAATAAAAATGATATTACTAATAAAATTGATATTAATAATAATAATAATAATAATAATAATAATACATAATGGTAATACTAATAGTTATAGCATGATACTAATACTAATATTTATAAAATGATGATAAATTGTATTATTTTTATAATAATAATAATAATAATAATAATAATAATAATAATAATAATAATAATAATAATAATAATAATAATAATAATAATAATAATAATAATAATAATAATAATACCTTAAAGAGCAAGCTTAAAAAGAAATGTCATGATCGAGATTCGAACCCACGACCTCTTGATTCCCCTCCATACTCAATAACCATCTGCGCTACCCAGACTCTTACGAATTTATATAACACTTAATATATATAACCCGTACTATGCTCATTGGGCCTCAGCAGCCCACTTAACTAACAATCCGTTTAAGAAGCCCAACTCGTCACCATGATTATTTGGGTTTGCTGTATGCGGCCCAAAATAACAATTCAGTTGGTTTTGGTTCAACAAAAAATGAAAAGAAAAAAAAAATGTAGCAGACGAGGATTGAACACAAGACCTCTCGTTCCCCAACATACTCCCTAACCATCTTGTCTAACTCATTTTTCTGATTAAATTGACACCTTAATTTATTTAACCTTTATTTCCATTCTCTTCTTCTTCATCTAATCCTATCATAGTCTAATCATCAAACGGCATATCATCATCATCGTTTTACTTCATTTTACGATCTTCATCATATCGATCATCACATCATTATCAAATGATCATCATCATATCGCTCATCACATCATCATCAAATCCACTATAATTCGTCATCATCATTATATTATTTATGAATCTGTGGAAACAGAGACACCTTAATAACAACTCCATAGTAACACAAAAATTAAATGCTCATTAAAAATAAAGAAACAAATTAAAAACTTAGGACTACAACTTCCTTCTATTGCCATTCGTATTACATAAAAGGCATATATATAATATAGCCACTAACAACCTAACCACTAATATGAGTACATGGAAATACCACTACTAACTAACGTATATCCTTAAAACCGATGCTCCCTCAATCCTTAACACTCGGTCAATAAATCAACATCAACTCAAACTCAGATAACAAGTTAATTAAATAAATCTAACACATCATATTAATACTACCTATGCTCATTAATCTTATAATATAGTAACTCAAACTTAGGATAAACTAATTAATTAATCCAACAATAACATCCTTGTTCCATCATAACCATGGACAAGAGTATTAGCAAAAACTTATAGGTTGTTATGAATCTTGCACCTATTAGACTGTATAATATTGTATATGTTTATATTAGTTGAGCCCACCTAGCTTATTGCTAATATCTTTTATAAAAGTCCATATTGTAAGTTTATATTCTGACTTTATGGGAAGAGTACATTAACTAGAAAAATATTAGTGCTAACTTTTATTATTCTCTTCCCAGCCTTCATGTATTCAAGAGACTATACTCATATACCGATGAAACTTATATACCAACCAATCTATGTTAGACCGTATGTGTTGTACCTTATGCGTGGATGGTGTGCGTTTCTAGTTGGTTCGTACAACGAGACTTGATCAAGCACGCAACTACTATTTGTCGACAACATAATTCCGAGTAGTGAGCTAGGTCTACTATTTAGTGCATCGTCTTGGTGGAATGTGCATGATGAGTTGTCGTGACACATTGTATTCACAAACTTTAAATGCGGAAAAAAAATCAACGATGGGTACCTAGCGATCAACGTGAGATGCGTAGTAAAAGACTAATGGGTGGAGATCGTTGATGGTGAGGCTAGGGTGGCGGTTCTTGACCTGCAACAGTAGTAAGCAGCAGTAGCTTACCGTGGTGGTAGCAACAAGAAAGGACAATAGTAGTAAATAGGTGGAAGTGGAGGTGGTGTGTGCTGGGGTGTGGGGTGGTGGATTATGAGGGTGATCAAGGTGATTGTTATGGTGATACAGTGGCTATGAATATTGAACCGAAACAGGAAGATATAGCAGCGGTTGAGGTGATTGTCCGAGTTTGGATAGAAACACAAAGATGTTTGGTTATTTTTGACACTAGTACAAAAGCAAAAGGAGAAATGATTGAAATGATTGATTGAAATAAAAATACAGTGGGTTTGTTGATTGAGAGATGCATATGTCTCCATATATATAAATAATATAATATTTTATGTAGTTTAAAGTGGTAAGGAAAATAAAACGTGTGCAAGTAATCATATAATAATGAAAGAGTATATTAACAGCCATCCTATATTTGTAAGTTTATTACCGACACTTTAATAGGGAAAGTATATCGAGGTCCGTTGTTACTCAGTGGCGGATAAAAAGTCTACAGAAAAATCCTAAATTTTATATATTGACAATATTTATTTATTCCAGTCATTATGGTATAAAATTCGATCATTAACTATTAAATAAAAATTACATTAATTACTCACTCCCAACCCCAAGTAAAACATATCAAGTTTTAATATTCAACCAAAAGTTCCTAAATACATTTTTAATAAGTCTATAATTTGTAAAACTCATTTTCGGATCATCGTTTTATTTTAAAGTCACATCAGTTGATTTTAATTTGCTTAAAATTAAACGGAACATCAAACGAGTATTACAGTCATCTAATATTTATTTTTAATATACTTTATTTATATATATATATATAGATATATTTTAAATAAAAATTATTATAATATCCTATTTTTTATTTTATTAATTTTTAATAACAATAACATATAGTACTTCAAATTATATTTCAAATTATTATTTATATATACATACACACAACAAAAATTTACAATTAATTATTCGTGAATCGTCGAGAGCAGTCGAAGGTCATTTGAATATATGAAACAGTTCAAAATTTTTGAGCCTTAACTTTACAGACTTTGCTTATCATGTCAAAATCATACAAAGATTAAGTTCAAATTTGGTCGGAAATTCCCGGGTCATCACAGTACCTACCCGTTAAAGAAATTTCGTCCCGAAATTTGAGTGAGGTAGTCATGGCTAACAATAAAAATGTTTTCATGACGAATATGAGTTGATACATTGAGATTTATCATCATTGAGTAATATGGATAAAATGATTCGATTAATTGAAGCATACGAGTGAAGCTATCACAAAAGAATGGAATGAGCAAGACAGGTTTCATCATAACTTTTGACTAGTCATGGTTGAATTTAGAAGATATGGTGCGTCATAGCTTTTGACGTAGAGGGTTGAATCCCGGAATTCAAGGGATTTAAAGAAATCTTAGAAATCTACAAGATTTGATTTCTTCGGTGAATAAGGAAATTAAGAGCTCTTATAATCAAATACGGTGATATGTCTCGATTACTCTGTCTGATATTCCCATTATAAATTAGACTTTTCCCGTTCCATTATTCTCACCATTCCTATACCTTCCTTCTTGTTTCATACATCCAAAAGATTCTGAAAAATGCTTAATCCAGTTCTGATCCTTGTCCTCATTCTTACTATCGCAACAATCATTCTCCTTTTCCAACTCCCACCAGAGGAATCTGCCTTCTTCTACTTCGCCCTTGGGATTTAGTGCTTTTAATTCTCTCGTGTCTTTATGTTGCGATAAACATTGATATTCACGGTTTGTAATTTCGGTGTTGTCATTGGGCTTTATATTTTCTCTTATATTTTGGATTTCTTTGCCTTTTTATTATCCTCCCGACCTCGAGTAATGGTCCAGAATTCGTAAGTATGGAATTTCGGATAAACATCATGTTCTAAAACATCATGTTCTAAATAAGAAAGAAGGTATTAGCACGATTTGATTTGTCAACTTATCAGAATCACTGAGTATAGAACTATCAAGAATATATATTCTTGATATGTTCAGAAGTTACGCAGAATGAAAGAGTTATGTAACATGGCACGTGATGACGTTATGATCTGTGAATCATCACGCCCCATTAGAAACTCAGCATGACTTACTATAATATAATCACGTTGATCAAGTGTCATTATATTATACTACCTCATGCATCAGTTCCCAACATTACTTCAATAACATTCATATTTTAAGCTCGAAAGTTTACAGAATATAGAAACCAACTGTTTTTATATGATGTAACACTGATAGTACTAAGAGATTAATGATTTCCGATAAGAATAGTTATGAAAATATCTTCAGAAATATGGAGGATATTTATAATGAAAGATACGATGATATCTTGGAATATCTAAGATCAGAGGATGATAGAAACTATTGCCTGCAAGGGTTTAGAGTAAGGAGCAAGATAATCACTAAAGACTTTAGTAGACATTGAATCATTTGAATTCTTTGAAGTCAAACTTATTCTTTGTGATTTGCCCACAGCTTTCTTCATAGTTTCGCATAATCTGCTTTTCGGTACTAAATTTTCTATTAAATGTTTCCAATATAGTGATACACAGGAAACACGAAGAGGTATATAATTTCGAACGAGAATATTTATGAAAATATCCTCGGAAATATCGAAGATATTGATGAGGATATTTTGGAATTTATAAGTTCGATGGTTGATGGAGAAAGATTTTTCCACAAGGTTTTAACATGACCTTGGAGCAAGATATTCTCTAAAGATTTCAACGGATTCAAAATTATCTGGATTCTTGGAATATAGAGTATGGTCCTTGTATTTGTCCTTGGTCTCCTTCATGGTTAACTCTATCCGTTTTCCAGTTCCAACGTTTCGGAGCTTTTCCAACATATTATTCTTTATCATCAAATTTCTGACGACTAAGGTCGTTTACGGTTGCCTACAGTTTCTGCTGCTTCATTCAGCTTTTTCAACATTCAGAGTATCGATTCGTAAACTGGGTGCCTTTTCAAAATTTCAGAATTGAAGATCGTAATTCTAGGAGATAATTGTTATATGTATACATATAACTATTGATGTAGACATGCTGCGAGATTTCAAAATACTGATTGCTGATTCCCGGTAATTGGTATGGCAGTTCTCGTTACAAGATGCGGATGAGTATATGATATGGTTTTAGCGAACAAATATAATGATTCTTCGGAGAACTTAAGTCGATGAGTAATGAAGTTGCTGATAAATTTATGTTAATGTGGTGGAATATAAACAGTTCCCCGGTAACGATGACGAAAGGCAAGCTTATAAATCAAGATTATAATAAGGCTTGTCCAACTGAAAAGTCGAAGTTGACTTGCTGGAGCTGTGACAAAATTCGCTACTTTAAAAAAAAAAATTGCGATGTTATTTTTGGTAATAACAATGCCAAAAGAGCTAGTACAGATACGGTTTAAACGTTTACTCAGGTTCCGAGTGTTTTCAGGTGTATAACTGTTTGTATCAAATCTTTCTTCCATAGATGTAGTGAGGTTGGTTCATCTTCTCGATTGAGGTGTTTTCAAGATTCATGAAAGGTTTGAACGCAGAATGTAATCGTGAAGATACAAATGAGGTTTAAGACGAAATCAAGTGGCAAACTTGAAGAATTGTTTAGTTTCATATGTTATAATCAATATTTTAATTCATTTTAATTGTCCAATGTTGATAGTCCACAGTTACTAGTCCACAGTTAGCATTTCAATAATTCATATATAATATTCGAATTAATTAATACGTATCGTGACCCGTATTCGTCTCAGACTCGATCACAACTCAAATTATATATATTATTGTAGAATCAACCTCAACCCTGTATAGAGAACTCGATCATTACTGCATATAGAGTGTCTATGGTTATTCCAAATAATATATATAAATGCGTCGATATGATATGTCAAAACCTTGTATACGTGTCCCGATATTTAAGGTGCGAAAAATAAATACAGAAATTAAATGACAATAAATAAAGTGCGTAAAATAAATAACAGAAATTAAATGACGATAAATAAAATTCTGAGAATATAAATTGCGATAATTAAACTGCGATAAATAAATTAAATGGTAATAAGGAATTAACAGTTAGCTAGGAACAGTTAGCTAGGATTTTGTTAGCGTGGATTCTTAATAGAATTTCATGTTGTTAATTAGTCTGTTTCTAATCAATTTTTATTGTGTTTATTATTTCTTCATTATGCCACTTGTTGGATTCTGGTAAGTCAAAATCTAAATATGAAATTGAATTTGAATGAAAATGGTTATTCTGTGGTGAACGGATTCGTATATCGGTAGATGTAAATAGGATAGTAAATGACTGTTGAATCAGATTCGACGAATGTACAGTGTAACTTATTAATGCGAAATCTAAATATTCCTCGGGTATTACCTACCCATTAAAATATTTTCACCATTAACAGTTTGTACAATAAAAAATTTAATTACAATCTTTATGAAAACATATATACATATATATTTTCTTCAGACGTAATTATGGATTTAATGAGTTAATATGATATTAAACTCATTTGTTTTTCGGCTGGAACTAGAATAATTAATCTCTAAAACTTTAGAGATTACATATTCGCCATGTCGAACGAAGATAATTTGAGGTAGAACGATACGTAGAACGAAGATCATACTCAAAGTACAGATGATAATATTGAAGCATGGATTGTTAATGGTACTGGTGCTGTTATTGATGGTACTGTTGGTGCCGGTGATGTTGCTGAAGCTGGTACATTTTGCACCATATTCTCCGAATTGATTATTCAAGCGCGAAGTTCGTTGACTTATTACTCCAGGATGATTGTCGGTCGGAACGAGCAGATGAATAAGGTTCAGAATTGTGGATAGAATATAATCTTGTCAAGTTACCCTAGAGATGAGACTGAAAATGGTGTCTCGAACAGGTTCGCCGGTAAACGCTTCAGTTTCATTGTCAAGAGGTGAATTCGGTTGGTGGAAGGGATTGCCTTCTGCGCGTTTCCCTTAATTAAGTCTACTATGAACCCATCAGATGAATTGATAATGGCTGATTGGTTGATTCATGCCGATGACGCTGTTTTCGGAGCTTAGGTGAACATCATATCAGAATAGCTGTCGGGATCCGAGGAATTTGAACTGGTTGAGGGATTCATCTCGTACGATCAGATGAAGGATTTTCGATAAGAAATAGATTATAGGATGTAGATTAGTACCCTGCAATACATAATTTACATATGCATATATAATACTAAAATCCCATAAGTTACGGAGGAATCTATAGAAAATGTCAGGCAAAGTTTACAATAACAGATACGCTAAGATATAAATTAGCAGATATGCTAAGATATGAATTTTGTCTATACACTAATCATGCAATCAATGCAATAAGATGTGTCTAGACTAAGGATGATAAGCAAGTGATTCTCTAAGAATGATAAGCAGGTAATTTTCGACACGAAATGATAGTTTACAATACAAATATGTTACATCGAAATCAGTTTCTTGAATGCAGTTTTTACACAATATCATACAAACATGGACTCCAAATCTTGTCCTTATTTTAGTATGCAACAGCGGAAGCTCTTAATATTCACCTGAGAATAAACATGCTTTAAACGTCAACAAAAATGTTGGTGAGTTATAGGTTTAACCTATATATATCAAATCGTAACAATAGACCACAAGATTTCATATTTCAATACACATCCCATACATAGAGATAAAAATCATTCATATGGTGAACACCTGGTAACCGACAATAACAAGATGCATATATAAGAATATCCCCATCATTCCGGGACACCCTTCGGATATGATATAAATTTCGAAGTACTAAAGCATCCGGTACTTTGGATGGGGTTTGTTAGGCCCAATAGATCTATCTTTAGGATTCGCGTCAATTAGGGTGTCTGTTCCCTAATTCTTAGATTACCAGACTTAATAAAAAGGGGCATATTCGATTTCGATAATTCAACCATAGAATGTAGTTTCACGTACTTGTGTCTATTTTGTAAATCATTTATAAAACCTGCATGTATTCTCATCCCAAAAATATTAGATTTTAAAAGTGGGACTATAACTCACTTGCACAGATTTTTACTTCGTCGGGAAGTAAGACTTGGCCACTGGTTGATTCAAGAACCTATAACAATATATACATATACATATATATCAAAGTATGTTCAAAATATATTTACAACACTTTTAATATATTTTGATGTTTTAAGTTTATTAAGTCAGCTGTCCTCGTTAGTAACCTATAACTAGTTGTCCACAGTTAGATATACAGAAATAAATCGATAAATATTATCTTGAATCAATCCACGACCCAGTGTATACGTATCTCAGTATTGATCACAACTCAAACTATACATATTTTGGAATCAACCTCAACCCTGTATAGCTAACTCCAACATTCACATATAGAGTGTCTATGGTTGTTCCGAAATATATATAGATGTGTCGACATGATAGGTCGAAACATTGTATACGTGTCTATGGTATCTCAAGATTACATAATATACAATACAAGTTGATTAAGTTATGGTTGGAATATATTTGTTACCAATTTTCACGTAGCTAAAATGAGAAAAATTATCCAATCTTGTTTTACCCATAACTTCTTCATTTTAAATCCGTTTTGAGTGAATCAAATTGCTATGTTTTCATATTGAACTCTATTTTATGAATCTAAACAGAAAAAGTATAGTTTTATAGTCGGAAAAATAAGTTACAAGTCGTTTTTGTAAAGGTAGTCATTTCAGTCGAAAGAACGACGTCTAGATGACCATTTTAGAAAACATACTTCCACTTTGAGTTTAACCATAATTTTTGGATATAGTTTCATGTTCATAATAAAAATCATTTTCTCAGAATAACAACTTTTAAATCAAAGTTTATCATAGTTTTTAATTAACTAACCCAAAACAGCCCGCGGTGTTACTACGACGGCGTAAATCCGGTTTTACGGTGTTTTTCGTGTTTCCAGGTTTTAAATCATTAAGTTAGCATATCATATAGATATAGAACATGTGTTTAGTTTATTTTAAAAGTCAAGTTAGAAGGATTAACTTTTGTTTGCGAACAAGTTTAGAATTAACTAAACTATGTTCTAGTGATTACAAGTTTAAACCTTCGAATAAGATAGCTTTATATGTAAGAATCGAATGATGTTATGAACATCATTACTACCTTAAGTTCCTTGGATAAACCTACTGGAAAAGATAAAAATGGATCTAGCTTCAATGGATCCTTGGATGGCTCGAAGTTCTTGAAGCAGAATCATGACACGAAAACAAGTTCAAGTAAGATCATTACTTAAAATAAGATTGTTATAGTTATAGAAATTGAACCAAAGTTTGAATATGATTATTACCTTGTATTAGAATGATAACCTACTGTAAGAAACAAAGATTTCTTGAGGTTGGATGATCACCTTACAAGATTGGAAGTGAGCTAGCAAACTTGAAAGTATTCTTGATTTTATGAAACTAGAACTTTTGGAATTTATGAAGAACACTTAGAACTTGAAGATAGAACTTGAGAGAGATCAATTAGATGAATAAAATTGAAGAATGAAAGTGTTTGTAGGTGTTTTTGGTCGTTGGTGTATGGATTAGATATAAAGGATATGTTATTTTGTTTTCATGTAAATAAGTCATGAATGATTACTCATATTTTTGTAATTTTATGAGATATTTCATGCTAGTAGCCAAATGATGGTTCCCACATGTGTTAGGTGTGATGACCCGGGAATTTTCGACCAAATTTAAACATAATCTTATATGATTCGACTCGATAAGCAAAGTCTATTAAACCGAATCTCATTATGTTTGAACTATTTCATGATAACATTTGACCTTTAACTATTTCCGACGATTCACGAACCTTTAATTGTAACTAAGAATGTAAATATAAATAATTATATATAAAACTAATTATATTAGTATTAATGAACTATTAAGTAATTTTGTTATTATAAAAGATAACATTTAATAACTAAAGATTTTCATTTTGAATATATATAGTATATTGTATATAAATGATTCAAACATATTTTACCAACGTTATCAAAATATTAAATGTACAATGTTATACTTTGTAGTTAATTGTTTAATATACATAATTAATCATCTACTCAACATTTAAAACATGATTTTATATATATGGTAGTATACATATATACATAAATATAACTATATATATATGATTTTATACATAATTATTATATTATGTATATGTAGAAATTTATAATATATCTATGATGAAATAATGTACTATTTTAATAAATATATATAATACTTACATATATAAAACATTTATATTTTTCATAATTACATACATAAGTATAATATAATTAGTATGTAAATAAATATTATAATATATTTATATTAAAATGCATAAATATATAATATTCAGTATATGTTACAATACATATTACATAATTATTAAATATTACATAATAATAGATGATATTAATAAATTAAATTTAAATACAAATATAGTTGTTGTAGTAATGTTATTTGTATCGTCAAATATCAATATTTGTATTCATAATATCACTTTATATCATATAAAGATGAAATTGGATGTATAAATTAGATTATTATTACTAATATTATTATTATCGATAAAATATTAATATTATCATAATTAGTATGGTATTATTATTATTATTATTATTATTATTATTATTATTATTATTATTATTATTATTATTATTATTATCATTTTTACAATTATTATTATCATTAATATTATATTTATCATTATTATTAATTTTATTAATATTATTAGATATTAATAGTATTGTTATTATATATTATTATTATTAATTAAAAAAAACAGTAGGGATCTATATTATACGCTTGATCTCTGTATCCTTTATCTCTATTATTATTATTATTATTTTTGTTTCTTTCCTGCTCCAAACTCGTGAACCTGTGTTGACATTTTCTCCATTTTTTATCAACCGATCTCTATTATTACAAAATGATTATGTATAATTGCAAATCAAATAAAAAGGAAATCCAATGGGATTAAAGAGCACAGCGATATTTTTTTTTTCTTCTTCTCTGCACGCTCCAATTTTTTTTTCTCTTAATTCAATTTCGAATAAAGTTTCAAAATCTAAAAATGCAGAAAGGTTAGAAATCTTTCTTTGAATCTATCTGCAAAATCTCAACTCTCAAATCTTTATATCGATCTTGAATTTTGAAGTCAAAGTTTAGTTTAAAAAAAGTCAACAATTGTTCTTGAGACAAATTCGCGTTCGTGTATATGTTTCTGATCAAATTGACGATTCCAGTAGTTTTTATACATGTTTAGAAAACTATTTCGTGTTATAAACATTATCTATAATGTTATCTATTACGAAATCAATTTTTTTTGTTTTGTTCCAAGAACCGACGCTGCAGTAGGCCTTTAGTGTTTTTTTATTTATTTTAGAACCCAAATTATTTTTTTTCTGTAATGTTTTGAAGCTTTAAAAGGAACCCTGATTTTTTTTTTTTTTTTTTTTTTTGGTTATTGATGTTTTGTTGAATCCGTGAGACTTGTGGAGAAGAAGAGGAATAGAAGAAAAACAGTTTATATATAAAATTTAAATTCGATATTAGTACAGAGAATCAGAATTGGTGGGATGGTCGAGAGTGTTTGCGTGTGAGCATGTGGTCACGAGATCGAGTCCAGAGGACGGTAGTTTCTTTTTTTTTTTGAAACTCTTTTCATGTGAGGTAGTTTTCTTTTCTAATTTTATTATTGTTATTATATATTAATTATTATTAGTATTATTATTATTATTGTGATTGTTTTGATTGTTATTGTTATTGTTATTATTAGTATCATACTTGTTATCATATTTGAAAGTATTATAGACATTACTATTATTATTATGATAGGTATTAATAATATTATTATTAGTAATAAACTTATCATTTTAGTATTTTATCATCATTAGGATTATGATTATCATTATTATTATTATGAAGGAAATAAAAATATATTATTATCATCAATATTAGAATTTGTACCGGTTTATAAATAATAGTATCATCAGTACATTTACAATTAATAATATCATATTTATCAGTATCATCATTAATATTTACTAGTATTATTATGATTATCATTTATCATTTTATAAATATTAGAACCCTTATTATTAACATAAGTATGGTATTAGTATTAATATTATTTTAGAGTTATTATTATTAGTATCATTAACAGTTATCATTTTCATTTTTTTTGCTATTAGTATTATCATTATTAATAAAATTATTATTATTATTAGTAAATCATTATTATCTAAATTATTATTTTAACAAATAAATCTTTTGTACACTATATATATACTTATGGTATATACTAGGATTGTATTAATAATTCACATAACAAACTAATAAAATTTCATAAATACAATACTAACCACAAATATATGTATATAAATATATTAATGTCACTATTTATATAAACGTAAATCATTATAGATATATATACATAAAATCGATATATATATATAAAATATAACTTAAAATATAATATAAGTATACGTTTTAAAATAAAGGTTAGAATAAATTCTACAAAACTATAATATATAAACAATACATATTAATAAATGAAATTTTGTAACTTACATTATACGTATTAATATATACACAATTGATATAGGTTCGTGAATCCGAGGCCAACCCTGCATTGTTCAATGACGTCATATGTATTTTTACTACAAAATACAGTATCGTGAGTTATAGTCCCACTTTTAAAATCTAATATTTTTGGGATGAGAATACATGCAGGTTTTATAAATGATTTACAAAATAGACACAAGTACGTGAAACTACATTCTATGGTTGAATTATCAAAATCGAATATGCCCCTTTTTATTAAGTCTGGTAATCTAAGAATTAGGGAACAGACACCCTAATTGACGCGAATCCTAAAGATAGATCTATTGGGCCTAACAAACCCCATCCAAAGTACCGGATGCTTTAGTACTTCGAAATTTATATCATATCCGAAGGGTGTCCCGGAATGATGGGGATATTCTTATATATGAATATTGTTAATGTCGGTTACCAGGTGTTCAATCCATATGAATGATATTTTTGTCTCTATGCATGGGACGTATGTTTATGAGAAATGGAAATCTGAAATCTTGTGGTCTATTAAAATGATGGAAACGATTGTTTAAGTTAAACTAATGAACTCACCAACCTTTTGGTTGACACTTTAAAGCATGTTTATTCTCAGGTACGAAAGAAATCTTCCGCTGTGTATTTGCTCATTTTATAGATATTACTTGGAGTCATTCATGGCATATTTCAAAAGACGTTGCATTCGAGTCGTCGAGTTCATCAAGATTATTATCAAGTCAATTATAGTTGGATATATTATGAAATGGTATGCATGCCTGTCAACTTTCGATGTAATGAAAGTTTGTCTTTTCAAAAACGAATGCAATGTTTGTAAAATGTATCATATAGAGGTCAAGTATCTCGCGATGTAATCAACTGTTGTGAATCGTTTATAATCGATATGGACTTCGTCCGGATGGATTAGGACGGGTCTTCACAGTTGGTATCAGAGCGGTGGTCTTAGCGAACCAGGTCTTGCATTAGTGAGTCTAACTGATAGTCGTTAGAATGCATTAATGAGTCTGGACTTCGACCGTGTTTGCATGTCAAAAGTTTTGCTTATCATTTAGTGTCGAAAAATTATTTGCTTACCATCCTTAAAGTCTAAGACACGTCTTACTGCCTTTATTGCATAGACAGTGTATAGTTAAATTCATATCTTAGCGTATCTGTTATTGTTACCTTTGCCTGACAGCTTCCGTAGATTCCTCCGTAGCTTATGGGATTTTAGTATTATATATGCATATGTAAATTATGTATTGCAGGGTACTAATCTACATCCTATAATCTATTTCTTATCGAAAATCCTTCATCTGATCGTACGAGATGAATCCCTCAACCAGTTCGAGTCCATCTGATTTCGATAGCTATTTCGATAGTTATTCCGACAGCTATTTCGATATGGATTTCCACTCGAGCTCCGAAAGCAGAGTAACCGGAATGAATCGATCAATTAGCCATCATCTATTCTGAATGAATTGGAGATGGGTTCGTAGTCGACTTAATCAATGGAAACGCGAAGAAGGCGATCATTTCCACTAACCAAATTCACCTCTTGACAATGGACCTAAAACGTTTACCGGCGAACCTGTTCGAGACACCATTTTCTCTCTCATTTCCAAAGTATCTCATCACGATCATATACTATCTCAGATTCTAAACCTCATTCATCCGCTCGTCCGAACCGACAATCATCCCGGTGTAATAGAAGAAGTTAACGAACTTCGCGCATAAGTTGTAGTCTTGGAAAATATGGTGCAAAACGTACCAGCTTCATCCAAATCACCGGCACCAACGGTACCACCACCAACCCAAATTTCAATATCACATGCCTCAACATCTCAATCTATACCTCGAGTATAATCATCATTCTACATGACATTCTACATCAGTTATCTTCGTTCGACATGGTGATTATGTAATCTCTAATGTTTTAGAGATTATTTATTCTAGTTTCAACTGAAAACTAAATGAGTTTAATATCATGTTAACTCATTAAATTCATGATTACATATGAAGAAAATATATATGTATATATGTTTTTATAAAGATTGTAATTAAAAATTCTTTTGTACAAACTGTTAATAATAAAAATATTTTAACGGGTAGGTAATACCCGAGGAATATTTAAATTTCACATTAATAAGTTACACTGTATATTCTTCGAATCTGATTCAACAGTTATTCACTATCCTATTTACAACCACCGGGATACTTATCCGTTACCAAAGAATAACTATTTTCATTCAAATTCAATTTCATATTTGAATTTTGACCTATCAGAATCCAACAAGTGGCATAATGAAGAAATAATGGACACAATAAAAATTGATTAGAAACAGACTAATTAACAATATTAAATTTTATTAAGAAACCACGCTAACAAAATCCTAGCTAACTGTTCCTAGCTAACTGTTAATTCCGTATTACATTTTATTTATCGCAATTTATTTATCGCAATTTATTTTATCGCAATTTATATTCTCGCAATTTTATTTATTGTCATTTAATTTCTGTTATTTACTTTACGCACTTTATTTATCGTCATTTAATTTCTGTTATTTATTTTACGCACTTTAAATATCGGGACACGTATACAAGGTTTTGACATATCATATCGACACATCTATATATATTATTTGGAATCACCATAGACACTCTATATGCAGTAATGATCGAGTTCTCTATACAGGGTTGAGGTTGATTCTATAATAATATATATACTTTGAGTTGTGATCGAGTCTGAGACATGTACACGGGTCACGATACGTATTAATTAATTCAAATATTATATATTAAACTATATATGAATGATTGCACTGTCAACTGTGGACTATCGACTGTGGACTAATAACATTGGACAATTAAAATGAATTAAAATATTGAATATAACATATGAAACTAAAAAATTCTTCAAGTTTGCCACTTGATTTCGTCTTAAACCTCATTTGTATCTTCACGATTACATTCTGCGTTCAAACCTTTCATGATTCTTGAAAACACCTCAATCGATAGGATGAATCAACCGCACTTCATCTACGGAAGGAAAGATTTATGCATATAGTTATGCACCTGAGAAACTCTCGGCAATTGAGTAAAAGTTCAACACGTAGCCGCGTCAGATCCTTTGGCATTTATTAACAAAAACAACTTTGCGATCCCTTTTCAAAATTAGCCAATTTTGTCACAACTCCAACAAGTCAACTTCGACTTTTCGTACGAAACAACCTTATTATAACGTTTATATATACGCGTGCTCTTTTATTGTTACCAGGTAACCTTTCATATTCCATCATATTACCATCAGCGTTTAATCATCTAAAAACACAATTCTCCTGAAACCACCTCGGATTAATAACCGATGATTCAGATATCATAGCATTAAATGCAGAGGAAACAGAAAAATGGTAGATGGTCTAAACGGACAAAAGTTTGATGATAAAGAAAGGAGTGTTAGGAACGCTCGATAGAAAATTGGGTATTGAAAAACAGATTGAGTTACCCATGAAGGAGACCAAGGACAAATACAAGGACCAAATCCTATATTCAAAGGATTCAGGTAATTCTGGATCCGTTGAAATCTTTAGAGAATATCTTGCTCCGAAGTCATGTTAAAATCTTGCGGAAAATCTTTCTCCATCAACCGTCGAACTTAGAAATTCCAAAATATCATCATCAATATCTTTGATATTTCTGAGGATATTTTCATAAATATTCTCGTCCGAAATTATATACCTCTTCGTGCTTCCTGTGTATCAATATATTGGAAACATTCAATAGAAAATATAGTACCGAAAAGCAGATTATGCGAAACTATGAAGAAAGCCGTGGATAAATCACAAAGAATAAGTTTGACTTCAAAGAATCCAAATAATTCAATGTCTGCTAAAGTCTATAGTGAATAACTTGCTCCTTACTCTAAACCCTTGCAGACAATAGTTTCTATCATCCTCTGATCTTAGATATTCTGAGATATTATCGTACCTTTCATTATAAATATCCTCCATATTTCTGGAGATATTTTTATAACTATTCTTATCTGAAATCATTAATCTTTTCGTGCTATCAGTATTACATCATATAGAAACTGTTAATTTCTATATTCTGTAAATTTTCAAGCTTAAAATATGAATGTTATTGTAGTAATGATGGGAACTGATGCATGAGTTAGTATAATATAATGACACTTGATCAACGTGATTATATTACAGTAAGTCATGCTGAGTTTCTAAATGAAACGTGATGATTCACAGATCATAACGTCATCATGTGCCATGTTACATAACTCTTTCATCCTACTTAACTCCGTAACAAATCAAGAAAATGTATTCTTGATGGTTCTATCTTCCGTGATGTTGATAAATTTGAAAATCAAATCGTGCTATCACGTTCCTTCATGCTTAGAACATTATAATCATTCGAAACTCTATATCTATAAATTCTGGACCATTATTCGCTTGACTTGAAGTCGGGAAGAGAAAACAAAAGCATAGAGCTTTGAAATATAAGGGAGAATATAAAGTCCGATAACAACACATAAATTACAAACCGTGTATATCAATGTTTATCGCAACATAAAGACACGGGAGAATTAAAAACATTATAATCCCGAGGGCGAAGTAGAAGAAAGCAGATTCCTCTGGTGGAAGTTGGAAAAGGAGAATGATTGTTGCGATAGTAAGGATGAGGACAAGGATCAGAACTGGATTAATCATTTTCAGAATCTTTTGGATGTATGAACTAAGAAAGAAAGTATAAGAATGGTGAGAATAATGGAAAGGAAGAGCTTAATTTATACTGGAAATATCAGACGTAGTAATCGGGGCAGATCACCGTATTTAATTAAAGAGATCTTAATTTCCATAAATCCCGAAGAATCAGATTTTATAGATCTTCAAGATTTTCTTTAAATCCCTTAAATTCCGGAATTCAACCAAGGCAATGTCAAAAGTTAAGACGCGCCTTATTTTCTAAATTCAAACCTGACTACGTCAAAAGTTAAAAACAAATCTTTGTTTCTCATTTCATCCTTTTGTGAATAGCTTCATTCGCACTCTTCGAATAATTGAATTATTTTTATCCATATTACTCAATGATGATAAAACTCAAGTTATCAACTCATATTCGTCAGGAAAACATATTTATTGTTAGCTATGACGACCTCACTCAAATTTCGGGACGAAATTTCTTTAACGGGTAGGTACTGTGATGACCCGGGAATTTCCGACCAAATTTAAACATAATCTTATATGATTCGACTCGATAAGCAAAGTCTATTAAACCGAATCTCATTATGTTTGAACTATTTCATGATAACATTTGACCTTTAACTATTTCCGACGATTCACGAACCTTTAATTGTAACTAAGAATGTAAATATAAATAATTATATATAAAACTAATTATATTAGTATTAATGAACTATTAAGTAATTTTGTTATTATAAAAGATAACATTTAATAACTAAAGATTTTCATTTTGAATATATATAGTATATTGTATATAAATGATTCAAACATATTTTACCAACGTTATCAAAATATTAAATGTACAATGTTATACTTTGTAGTTAATTGTTTAATATACATAATTAATCATCTACTCAACATTTAAAACATGATTTTATATATATGGTAGTATACATATATACATAAATATAACTATATATATATGATTTTATACATAATTATTATATTATGTATATGTAGAAATTTATAATATATCTATGATGAAATAATGTACTATTTTAATAAATATATATAATACTTACATATATAAAACATTTATATTTTTCATAATTACATACATAAGTATAATATAATTAGTATGTAAATAAATATTATAATATATTTATATTAAAATGCATAAATATATAATATTCAGTATATGTTACAATACATATTACATAATTATTAAATATTACATAATAATAGATGATATTAATAAATTAAATTTAAATACAAATATAGTTGTTGTAGTAATGTTATTTGTATCGTCAAATATCAATATTTGTATTCATAATATCACTTTATATCATATAAAGATGAAATTGGATGTATAAATTAGATTATTATTACTAATATTATTATTATCGATAAAATATTAATATTATCATAATTAGTATGGTATTATTATTATTATTATTATTATTATTATTATTATTATTATTATTATTATCATTTTTACAATTATTATTATCATTAATATTATATTTATCATTATTATTAATTTTATTAATATTATTAGATATTAATAGTATTGTTATTATATATTATTATTATTAATTAAAAAAAACAGTAGGGATCTATATTATACGCTTGATCTCTGTATCCTTTATCTCTATTATTATTATTATTATTTTTGTTTCTTTCCTGCTCCAAACTCGTGAACCTGTGTTGACATTTTCTCCATTTTTTATCAACCGATCTCTATTATTACAAAATGATTATGTATAATTGCAAATCAAATAAAAAGGAAATCCAATGGGATTAAAGAGCACAGCGATATTTTTTTTTTCTTCTTCTCTGCACGCTCCAATTTTTTTTTCTCTTAATTCAATTTCGAATAAAGTTTCAAAATCTAAAAATGCAGAAAGGTTAGAAATCTTTCTTTGAATCTATCTGCAAAATCTCAACTCTCAAATCTTTATATCGATCTTGAATTTTGAAGTCAAAGTTTAGTTTAAAAAAAGTCAACAATTGTTCTTGAGACAAATTCGCGTTCGTGTATATGTTTCTGATCAAATTGACGATTCCAGTAGTTTTTATACATGTTTAGAAAACTATTTCGTGTTATAAACATTATCTATAATGTTATCTATTACGAAATCAATTTTTTTTGTTTTGTTCCAAGAACCGACGCTGCAGTAGGCCTTTAGTGTTTTTTTATTTATTTTAGAACCCAAATTATTTTTTTTCTGTAATGTTTTGAAGCTTTAAAAGGAACCCTGATTTTTTTTTTTTTTTTTTTTTTTTGGTTATTGATGTTTTGTTGAATCCGTGAGACTTGTGGAGAAGAAGAGGAATAGAAGAAAAACAGTTTATATATAAAATTTAAATTCGATATTAGTACAGAGAATCAGAATTGGTGGGATGGTCGAGAGTGTTTGCGTGTGAGCATGTGGTCACGAGATCGAGTCCAGAGGACGGTAGTTTCTTTTTTTTTTTGAAACTCTTTTCATGTGAGGTAGTTTTCTTTTCTAATTTTATTATTGTTATTATATATTAATTATTATTAGTATTATTATTATTATTGTGATTGTTTTGATTGTTATTGTTATTGTTATAATTAGTATCATACTTGTTATCATATTTGAAAGTATTATAGACATTACTATTATTATTATGATAGGTATTAATAATATTATTATTAGTAATAAACTTATCATTTTAGTATTTTATCATCATTAGGATTATGATTATCATTATTATTATTATGAAGGAAATAAAAATATATTATTATCATCAATATTAGAATTTGTACCGGTTTATAAATAATAGTATCATCAGTACATTTACAATTAATAATATCATATTTATCAGTATCATCATTAATATTTACTAGTATTATTATGATTATCATTTATCATTTTATAAATATTAGAACCCTTATTATTAACATAAGTATGGTATTAGTATTAATATTATTTTAGAGTTATTATTATTAGTATCATTAACAGTTATCATTTTCATTTTTTTTGCTATTAGTATTATCATTATTAATAAAATTATTATTATTATTAGTAAATCATTATTATCTAAATTATTATTTTAACAAATAAATCTTTTGTACACTATATATATACTTATGGTATATACTAGGATTGTATTAATAATTCACATAACAAACTAATAAAATTTCATAAATACAATACTAACCACAAATATATGTATATAAATATATTAATGTCACTATTTATATAAACGTAAATCATTATAGATATATATACATAAAATCGATATATATATATAAAATATAACTTAAAATATAATATAAGTATACGTTTTAAAATAAAGGTTAGAATAAATTCTACAAAACTATAATATATAAACAATACATATTAATAAATGAAATTTTGTAACTTACATTATACGTATTAATATATACACAATTGATATAGGTTCGTGAATCCGAGGCCAACCCTGCATTGTTCAATGACGTCATATGTATTTTTACTACAAAATACAGTATCGTGAGTTATAGTCCCACTTTTAAAATCTAATATTTTTGGGATGAGAATACATGCAGGTTTTATAAATGATTTACAAAATAGACACAAGTACGTGAAACTACATTCTATGGTTGAATTATCAAAATCGAATATGCCCCTTTTTATTAAGTCTGGTAATCTAAGAATTAGGGAACAGACACCCTAATTGACGCGAATCCTAAAGATAGATCTATTGGGCCTAACAAACCCCATCCAAAGTACCGGATGCTTTAGTACTTCGAAATTTATATCATATCCGAAGGGTGTCCCGGAATGATGGGGATATTCTTATATATGAATATTGTTAATGTCGGTTACCAGGTGTTCAATCCATATGAATGATATTTTTGTCTCTATGCATGGGACGTATGTTTATGAGAAATGGAAATCTGAAATCTTGTGGTCTATTAAAATGATGGAAACGATTGTTTAAGTTAAACTAATGAACTCACCAACGTTTTGGTTGACACTTTAAAGCATGTTTATTCTCAGGTACGAAAGAAATCTTCCGCTGTGTATTTGCTCATTTTATAGATATTACTTGGAGTCATTCATGGCATATTTCAAAAGACGTTGCATTCGAGTCGTCGAGTTCATCAAGATTATTATCAAGTCAATTATAGTTGGATATATTATGAAATGGTATGCATGCCTGTCAACTTTCGATGTAATGAAAGTTTGTCTTTTCAAAAACGAATGCAATGTTTGTAAAATGTATCATATAGAGGTCAAGTATCTCGCGATGTAATCAACTGTTGTGAATCGTTTATAATCGATATGGACTTCGTCCGGATGGATTAGGACGGGTCTTCACATTAGGTGACTCACATGGGCTGCTAAGAGCTGATCATTGGAGTGTATATACCAATAGTACATACATCTAAAAGCTGTGTATTGTACGAGTACGAATACGGGTGCATACGAGTAGAATTGTTGATGAAACTGAACGAGGATGTAATTGTAAGCATTTTTGTTAAGTAGAAGTATTTTGATAAGTGTATTGAAGTCTTTCAAAAGTGTATAAATACATATTAAAACACTACATGTATATACATTTTAACTGAGTCGTTAAGTCATCGTTAGTCGTTACATGTAAGTGTTGTTTTGAAACTTTTAGGTTAACGATCTTGTTAAATGTTGTTAACCCAATGTTTATAATATCAAATGATATTTTAAATTATTATATTATCATGATATTATCATGTATGAATATCTCTTAATATGATATATATACATTAAATGTCTTTACAACGATAATCGTTACATATATGTCTCGTTTAAAAATCATTAAGTTAGTAGTCTTGTTTTTACATATGTAGTTCATTGTTAATATACTTAATGATATGTTTACTTATCATAGTATCATGTTAACTATATATATATCCATATATATGTCATCATATAGTTTTTACAAGTTTTAACGTTCGTGAATCACCGGTCAACTTGGGTGGTCAATTGTCTATAAAAAACATATTTCAATTAATCAAGTCTTAACAAGTTTGATTGCTTAACATGTTGGAAACATTTAATCATGTAAATATCAATCTCAATTAATATATATAAACATGGAAAAGTTCGGGTCACTACAGTACCTACCCGTTAAATAAATTTCGTCCCGAAATTTTAAGCTGTTGAAGGTGTTGATGAATCTTCTGGAAATAGATGCGGGTATTTCTTCTTCATCTGATCTCCACGCTCCCAGGTGAACTCGGGTCCTCTACGAGCATTCCATCGAACCTTAACAATTGGTATCTTGTTTTGCTTAAGTCTTTTAACCTCACGATCCATTATTTCGACGGGTTCTTCGATGAATTGAAGTTTTTCGTTGATTTGGATTTCATCTAACGGAATAGTGAGATCTTCTTTAGTAAAACATTTCTTCAAATTCGAGACGTGGAAAGTGTTATGTACAGCCGCGAGTTGTTGAGGTAACTCAAGTCGGTAAGCTACTGGTCCGACACGATCAATAATCTTGAATGGTCCAATATACCTTGGATTTAATTTCCCTCGTTTACCAAATCGAACAACGCCTTTCCAAGGTGCAACTTTAAGCATGACCATCTCTCCAATTTCAAATTCTATATCTTTTCTTTTAATGTCAGCGTAGCTCTTTTGTCGACTTTGGGCGGTTTTCAACCGTTGTTGAATTTGGATGATCTTCTCGGTAGTTTCTTGTATAATCTCCGGACCCGTAATCTGTCTATCCCCCACTTCACTCCAACAAATCGGAGACCTGCACTTTCTACCATAAAGTGCTTCAAACGGCGCCATCTCAATGCTTGAATGGTAGCTGTTGTTGTAGGAAAATTCTGCTAACGGTAGATGTCGATCCCAACTGTTTCCGAAATCAATAACACATGCTCGTAGCATGTCTTCAAGCGTTTGTATCGTCCTTTCGCTCTGCCCATCAGTTTGTGGATGATAGGCAGTACTCATGTCTAGACGAGTTCCTAATGCTTGCTGTAATGTCTGCCAGAATCTTGAAATAAATCTGCCATCCCTATCAGAGATAATAGAGATTGGTATTCCATGTCTGGAGACGACTTCCTTCAAATACAGTCGTGCTAACTTCTCCATCTTGTCATCTTCTCTTATTGGTAGGAAGTGTGCTGATTTGGTGAGACGATCAACTATTACCCAAATAGTATCAAAACCACTTGCAGTCCTTGGCAATTTAGTGATGAAATCCATGGTAATGTTTTCCCATTTCCATTCCGGGATTTCGGGTTGTTGAAGTAGACCTGATGGTTTCTGATGCTCAGCTTTGACCTTAGAACACGTCAAACATTCTCCTACGTATTTAGCAACATCGGCTTTCATACCCGGCCACCAAAAATGTTTCTTGAGATCCTTGTACATCTTCCCCGTTCCAGGATGTATTGAGTATCTGGTTTTATGAGCTTCTCTAAGTACCATTTCTCTCATATCTCCAAATTTTGGTACCCAAATCCTTTTAGCCCTATACCGGGTTCCGTCTTCCCGAATATTAAGATGCTTCTCCGATCCTTTGGGTATTTCATCCTTTAAATTTCCCTCTTTTAAAACTCCTTGTTGCGCCTCCTTTATTTGAGTAGTAATGTTATTATGAATCATTATATTCATAGATTTTACTCGAATGGGTTCTCTGTCCTTCCTGCTCAAGGCATCGGCTACCACATTTGCCTTCCCCGGGTGGTAACGAATCTCAAAGTCGTAATCATTCAATAATTCAATCCACCTACGCTACCTCATATTCAGTTGTTTCTGATTAAATATGTGTTGAAGACTTTTGTGGTCGGTATATATAATACTTTTGACCCCATATAAGTAGTGCCTCCAAGTCTTTAATGCAAAAACAACCGCGCCTAATTCCAAATCATGCGTCGTATAATTTTGTTCGTGAATCTTCAATTGTCTAGACGCATAAGCAATCACCTTCGTTCGTTGCATTAATACACAACCGAGACCTTGCTTTGATGCATCACAATAAATCACAAAATCATCATTCCCTTCAGGCAATGACAATATAGGTGCCGTAGTTAGCTTTTTCTTCAATAACTGAAACGCTTTCTCTTGTTCATCATTCCATTCAAATTTCTTCCCTTTATGCGTTAATGCAGTCAAGGGTTTTGCTATTCTGGAAAAGTCTTGGATGAACCTTCTGTAGTAACCAGCTAGTCCTAAAAACTGGCGTATGTGTTTCGGAGTTTTCGGGATTTCCCACTTTTCAACAGTTTCTATCTTTGCCGGATCCACCTTAATACCTTCTTTGTTCACTATGTGACCGAGGAATTGAACTTCTTCCAACCAAAATGCACACTTTGAAAACTTAGCGTACAATTCTTCCTTCCTCAATACTTCTAACACCTTTCTCAAATGTTCACCGTGTTCTTGGTCATTCTTTGAGTAAATAAGTATGTCATCAATGAAAACAATGACAAACTTGTCAAGGTATGGTCCACACACTCGGTTCATAAGGTCCATGAACACAGCTGGTGCATTAGTTAAACCAAACGGCATGACCATAAACTCGTAATGACCGTAACGTGTTCTGAAAGCAGTCTTTGGAATATCATCTTCTTTCACCCGCATTTGATGATACCCGGAACGTAAGTCAATCTTTGAATAAACAGACGAGCCTTGTAGTTGATCAAATAAGTCGTCGATTCTCGGTAGTGGGTAGCGGTTCTTGATGGTAAGTTTGTTCAACTCTCGGTAGTCGATACACAACCTGAATGTACCATCTTTCTTCTTGACAAACAAAACAGGAGCTCCCCACGGTGATGTGCTTGGTTGAATGAAACCACGCTCTAAAAGTTCTTGTAATTGGCTTTGCAGTTCTTTCATCTCGCTGGGTGCGAGTCTGTAAGGAGCACGAGCTATTGGTGCAGCTCCTGGTACAAGATCTATTTGAAATTCAACGGATCGATGTGGGGGTAATCCCGGTAATTCTTTCGGAAATACATCGGGAAATTCTTTTGCAATGGGAACATCATTGATGCTCTTTTCTTCAGTTTGTACTTTCTCGACGTGTGCTAGAACAGCATAGCAACCTTTTCTTATTAGTTTTTGTGCCTTCAAATTACTAATAAGATGTAGCTTCGTGTTGCCCTTTTCTCCGTACACCATTAAGGGTTTTCCTTTTTCTCGTATAATGCGAATTGCATTTTTGTAACAAACGATCTCCGCTTTCACTTCTTTCAACCAGTCCATACCGATTATCACATCAAAACTCCCTAACTCTACTGGTATCAAATCAATCTTAAATGTTTCGCTAACCATTTTAATTTCTCGATTCCGACATATATTATCTGCTGAAATTAATTTACCATTTGCTAATTCGAGTAAAAATTTACTATCCAAAGGCGTCAATGAACATCTTAATTTAGCACAAAAATCTCTACTCATATAGCTTCTATCCGCACCCGAATCAAATAAAACGTAAGCAGATTTATTGTCAATAAGAAACGTACCCGTAACAAGCTCCGGGTCTTCCTGTGCCTCTACCGCATTAATATTGAAAACTCTTCCACGGCCTTGTCCATTCGTGTTCTCCTGGTTCGGGCAATTTCTAATAATGTGGCCTGGTTTTCCACATTTATAACAAACTACATTGGCATAACTTGCTCCGACACTACTTGCTCCGCCATTACTCGTTCCGACACCATTTGTTCCTTTCGTTCTATTAACCCCTGGTCCGTAGACCTCACACTTCGCCGCGCTATGACCATTTCTTTTACACTTGTTGCAAAATTTGGTGCAGAACCCCGAGTGATTCTTTTCACACCTTTGGCATAGCTGCTTCTGATTGTTGTTGTTGTTGCGGTTATTATTGTTGTTGGGATGATTGTTGTAGTTGCTGTTGTTGTTGTTGTTGTTGTTGTTGTTGTTGTTGGGCCGTTTGTTGTAGTTGCGATTGATGTTGGGATTGTTGGGATAATTGTTGCGATTATTGTTGTAATTGCTGTTGTTGTTGTATTGGTGATTCTTATCACCGTTTTCCTCCCACTTTCTTTTGACTTGCTTCACATTGGCCTCTTCATCAGTCTGTTCTTTAATTCTTTCTTCAATCTGGTTCACTAGTTTGTGAGCCATTCTACATGCCTGTTGTATGGAGGCGGGCTCGTGTGAACTTATATCTTCTTGGATTCTTTCCGGTAATCCTTTCACAAACGCGTCGATCTTCTCTTCCTCATCTTCGAATGCTCCCGGACACAATAGGCACAATTCTGTGAATCGTCTTTCGTACGTGGTAATATCAAATCCTTGGGTTCGTAACCCTCTAAGTTCTGTCTTGAGCTTATTGACCTCGGTTCTGGGACGGTACTTCTCGTTCATCAAGTGCTTGAATGCTGACCACGGTAGTGCGTACGCATCATCTTGTCCCACTTGCTCTAGATAGGTATTCCACCATGTTAACGCAGAACCTGTGAAGGTATGCGTAGCGTACTTCACTTTGTCCTCTTCAGTACACTTACTTATGGCAAACACCGATTCAACCTTCTCGGTCCACCGTTTCAATCCGATCGGTCCTTCGGTTCCATCAAATTCCAAAGGTTTGCAGGCAGTGAATTCTTTGTAGGTGCATCCTACACGATTTCCTGTACTGCTAGATCCAAGGTTATTGTTGGTATGTAGCGCAGCCTGTACTGCGGCTATGTTTGAAGCTAGAAAAGTACGGAATTCCTCTTCATTCATATTCACGGTGTGTCGAGTAGTCGGTGCCATTTCCTTCAAAATAGTTAAATGGAACAAGTTAATCATACAGAATATTAAGAGTAGTTAATAGTATTTCGTAGCATAATATGAACTCATTTATAAAAGCTTTTTCTTCATATTAGCGTTTTATAAGTTTAAATTCGGGTAGTACCTACCCGTTAAGTTCATACTTAGTAGCTAATATACAATTCAACTACTACAATTCTATATGAAAAACTGATTGTAATAGTATTTCGCGTTCAAACTTTTATACAATATTTTACAAACTTACAATACCGCTTATTTTACATAAAGCATGAAATATAGCACACAATAACTTTGATACAAGATAGTTGTGAAGACAATTCTAGCTAGTACACAAGTCGTTCGGCAAAGGCAATAAAGACACGTAATTCATACGTCCAGAAACAAGTCATGCATTCTGGTTTTACTAGGACTACTTCCCATCCTTGGTCTTGTGCAACATAACCGTTATGGCCGTTGATAAGACAGCGTGTTGTAATGTCATCAAAGGGACGAGGGTTACGTAATGTCCAACAGTCCCGTAATAATCTAAAAACCTCATTTCTTACCCCAATTACCGACTCCGTCACTTGTGGAAACGTTTTGTTTAATAGTTGTAGCCCGATGTTCTTGTTCTCACTTTGGTGAGAAGCGAACATTACTAATCCGTAAGCATAACATGCTTCTTTATGTTGCATGTTAGCCGCTTTTTCTAAATCACGAAGTCCAATATTCGGATATATTGAGTCAAAATAATTTCTTAACCCGTTGCGTAAAATAGCATTTGGGTTCCCCGCAATATATGCGTCAAAGTAAACACATCGTAACTTATGGGTTTCCCAATGTGATATCCCCCATCTTTCAAACGAAAGTCTCTTATAAACCAAGACATTCTTGGAACGTTCTTCGAATGTCTTACAAACTGATCTCGCCTTAAATAGTTGTGCCGAAGAATTCTGGCCGACTCTAGACAAGATTTCATCAATCATGTCTCCGGGTAGGTCTCTTAAAATATTGGGTTGTCTATCCATTTTGTGTTTTTAAACTGTAAAATAGACAAGAGTTAGTTTCATAAAAAAAATTACTTATTAATACAAGCAATTTTTACATATATCATAAAGCATAAGAACACTATATTACATATATTACACCACACGAATACAACTATCTTATTCCGACTCGCTCGTTTCTTCTTCTTCGGTTTTGGTTCGTTTCGCCAAGTTTCTAGGGATATATGATGTTCCCCTAATACGAGCCGTCGTTGTCCACATTGGTTTAGAAAAACCTGGTGGTTTAGAGGTTCCCGGGTCATTGTTACAACTTAAGGACTTTGGGGGTTGACGATACATATAAAGTTCATCGGGGTTGGAATTAGATTTCTCTATTTTTATGCCCTTTCCCTTATTATTTTCTTTTGCCTTTTTAAATTCAGTTGGGGTAATTTCTATAACATCATCGGAATTCTCGTCGGAATCCGATTCATCGGAGAATTGGTAATCCTCCCAATATTTTGCTTCCTTGGCGGAAACACCATTGACCATAATTAACTTTGGTCGGTTGGTTGAGGATTTTCTTTTACTTAACCGTTTTATTATTTCCCCCACCGGTTCTATTTCTTCATCCGGTTCCGATTCTTCTTCCGGTTCCGATTCTTCTTCCGGTTCCGACTCTTCTTCCGGTTCCTCTTCGGGAACTTGTGAATCAGTCCACAAATCATTCCAATTTACATTTGACTCTTCATTATTATTAGGTGAGTCAATGGGACTTGTTCTAGAGGTAGACATCTATCACATAATATCAAACACGTTAAGAGATTAATATATCACATAATATTCATATGTTAAAAATATATAGTTTCCAACAAAAATGTTAAGCAATCATTTTTAAAGAAAACACGGTCGAAGTCCAGACTCACTAATGCATCCTAACAAACTCGATAAGACACACTAATGCAAATTTTCTGGTTCTCTAAGACCAACGCTCTGATACCAACTGAAATGTCCCGTTCTTATCTTTTAAAAACGTCTCATATAGAGGCCAAAACCTCGCAACGAAATCAATTAATATGGAACGTTTTTAATCATCTAAAATGATATATATTTTTGGGACTGAGAATACATGCGCTGCTTTTATAAATGTTTTACGATATAGACACAAGTAATCGAAACTACATTCTATGGTTGGATTATTAAACCGAATATGCCCCTTTTTAGTCTGGTAATCTAAGAATTAGGGAACAGACACCCTAATTGACGCGAATCCTAAAGATAGATCTATCGGGCCCAACAAGCCCCATCCAAAGTACCGGATGCTTTAGTACTTCGAAATTTATATCATGTCCGAAGGAGGATCCCGGAATGATGGGGATATTCTTATATGCATATTGTTAATGTCGGTTACCAGGTGTTCAATCCATATGAATGATATTTTTGTCTCTATGCATGGGACGTATGTTTATGAGAAATGAAAATATGAAATCTTGTGGTCTATTAAAATTATGAAATGATTATTTATGATAAACTAATGAACTCACCAACCTTTTGGTTGACACTTTAAAGCATGTTTATTCTCAGGTATGAAAGAAATCTTTCGCTGTGCATTTGCTCACTTTAAAGATATTTCTTGGAGTCATTCATGACATATTTCAAAAACGTTGCATTCGAGTCGTCGAGTTCATCAAGATTATTATTAAGATAATTATAATTAGATATATTATGAAATGGTATGCATGTCGTCAATTTTCGATGTAAGGAAGTTTGTCTTTTCAAAACGAATGCAATATTTGTAAAATGTATCATATAGAGGTCCAGTACCTCGCTATGTAATCAACTGTTATGAATCGTTTATAATCAATATGGACTTTGTCCGGATGGATTAGGACGGGTCCTTTCAGTTGGTATCAGAGCGGTGGTCTTAGCGAACCATGTCTGCATTAGTGAGTCTAACTGATAGTCGTTAGAATGCATTAATGAGTCTGGACTTCGACCGTGTTTGCATGTCAAAAATTTTGCTTATCATTTAGTGTCGAAAAATTATTTGTTTATCATCCTTAAAGTCTAAGACACGTCTTACTGCCTTTATTGCATAGACAGTGTATAGTTAAATTCATATCTTAGCGTATCTGTTATTGTTACCTTTGCCTGACAGCTTCCGTAGATTCCTCCGTAGCTTATGGGATTTTAGTATTATATATGCATATGTAAAATTATGTATTGCAGGGTACTAATCTACATCCTATAATCTATTTCTTATCGAAAATCCTTCATCTGATCGTACGAGATGAATCCCTCAACCAGTTCGAGTCCATCTGATTTCGATAGCTATTTCGATAGTTATTCCGACAGCTATTTCGATATGGATTTCCACTCGAGCTCCGAAAGCAGAGTAACAGGAATGAATCGATCAATTAGCCATCATCTATTCTGAATGAATTGGAGATGGGTTCGTAGTCGACTTAATCAATGGAAACGCGAAGAAGGCGATCATTTCCACTAACCAAATTCACCTCTTGACAATGAACCTAAAACGTTTACCGGCGAACCTGTTCGAGACACCATTTTCTCTCTCATTTCCAAAGTATCTCATCACGATCATATACTATCTCAGATTCTAAACCTCATTCATCCGCTCGTCCGAACCGACAATCATCCCGGTGTAATAGAAGAAGTTAACGAACTTCGCGCATAAGTTGTAGTCTTGGAAAATATGGTGCAAAACGTACCAGCTTCATCCAAATCACCGGCACCAACGGTACCACCAACAACCGAAATTTCAATATCACATGCCTCAACATCTCAATCTATACCTCGAGTATAATCATCATTCTACATGACATTCTACATCAGTTATCTTCGTTCGACATGGTGATTATGTAATCTCTAATGTTTTAGAGATTATTTATTCTAGTTCCAACTGAAAACTAAATGAGTTTAATATCATGTTAACTCATTAAATTCATGATTACATCTGAAGAAAATATATATGTATATATGTTTTCATAAAGATTGTAATTAAAAATTCTTTTGTACAAACTGTTAATGGTGAAAATATTTTAACGGGTAGGTAATACCCGAGGAATATTTAGATTTCACATTAATAAATACACTGTACATTCTTTGAATCTAATTCAACAATCATTCACTATCCTACTTACAACCACCGATATACGTATTCTTTCACCAAAGAATAACTATTTTCATTCAAATTCAATTTCATATATGGATTTTGACCTATCAGAATCCAACAAGTGGCATAATGAAGAAATAATGGACACAATAAAAATTGATTAGAAACAGATTAATTAACAATATGAAATTCTATTAAGAATCCACCCTAACAAAATCCTAGCTAACTGTTCCTAGCTAACTGTTAATTCCGTATTACCATTTAATTATCGCAATTTATTTATCGCAGTTTATTTATCGCAATTTACATTCCCGCAATTTTATTTATCGTCATTTAATTTCTGTTATTTATTTTACGCACTTTAAATATCGGGACACGCATACAAGGTTTTGACATATCATATCGACGCATCTATATATATTATTTGGAATCACCATAGACACTCTATATGCAGTAATGATTGAGTTCTCTATACAGGGTTGAGGTTGATTCTCAAATAATATATATACTTTGAGTTGTGATCGAGTCTGAGACATGTACACGGGTCACGATATTTAGTAATTAATTCGAATATTATATATTAAACTATATATAAATTATTATATTGTTAACTGTGGACTATCGACTGTGGACTAATAACGATGGACAATTAAAATGAATTAAAAATATTGATTATAATATATGAAACTAAACAATTCTTCAAGTTGCCACTTGGTTTCATCTCAAACCTCATTTGTATCTTGACAAATACAATATGCGTTCAAACCTTTCGTAATTCTTGAAAATACCTCAATCGAGAGGATGAACCAACCGCACTTCATTTACGTAAGAAAAGAGTGATGCATTTAGTTATGCATCTGAAAAATTCTCAGAAACTGAGTAAACGTTTAAAACGTAGCTATGCTAATTTCTTAGTGTTATTATTACCCAAAATAACTTTGCAATCCCTTTCCAAATTAGCAAATTTTGTCACAGCTCCAACAAGTCAACTTCGACTTTTCGTACGAAACAACCTTATTATAACGTTTATATATACGCGTGCTCTTTTATTGTTACCAGGTAACCTTTCATATTCCATCATATTACCATCAGCGTTTAATCATCTAAAAACACAATTCTCCTGAAACCACCTCGGATTAATAACCGATGATTCAGATATCATAGCATTAAATGCAGAGGAAACAGAAAAATGGTAGATGGTCTAAACGGACAAAAGTTTGATGATAAAGAAAGGAGTGTTAGGAACGCTCGATAGAAAATTGGGTATTGAAAAACAGATTGAGTTACCCATGAAGGAGACCAAGGACAAATACAAGGACCAAATCCTATATTCAAAGGATTCAGGTAATTCTGGATCCGTTGAAATCTTTAGAGAATATCTTGCTCCGAAGTCATGTTAAAATCTTGCGGAAAATCTTTCTCCATCAACCGTCGAACTTAGAAATTCCAAAATATCATCATCAATATCTTTGATATTTCTGAGGATATTTTCATAAATATTCTCGTCCGAAATTATATACCTCTTCGTGCTTCCTGTGTATCAATATATTGGAAACATTCAATAGAAAATATAGTACCGAAAAGCAGATTATGCGAAACTATGAAGAAAGCCGTGGATAAATCACAAAGAATAAGTTTGACTTCAAAGAATCCAAATAATTCAATGTCTGCTAAAGTCTATAGTGAATAACTTGCTCCTTACTCTAAACCCTTGCAGACAATAGTTTCTATCATCCTCTGATCTTAGATATTCTGAGATATTATCGTACCTTTCATTATAAATATCCTCCATATTTCTGGAGATATTTTTATAACTATTCTTATCTGAAATCATTAATCTTTTCGTGCTATCAGTATTACATCATATAGAAACTGTTAGTTTCTATATTCTGTAAATTTTCAAGCTTAAAATATGAATGTTATTGTAGTAATGATGGGAACTGATGCATGAGTTAGTATAATATAATGACACTTGATCAACGTGATTATATTACAGTAAGTCATGCTGAGTTTCTAAATGAAACGTGATGATTCACAGATCATAACGTCATCATGTGCCATGTTACATAACTCTTTCATCCTACTTAACTCCGTAACAAATCAAGAAAATGTATTCTTGATGGTTCTATCTTCCGTGATGTTGATAAATTTGAAAATCAAATCGTGCTATCACGTTCCTTCATGCTTAGAACATTATAATCATTCGAAACTCTATATCTATAAATTCTGGACCATTATTCGCTTGACTTGAAGTCGGGAAGAGAAAACAAAAGCATGGAACTCCAAAATATAAAGGAAATGGCGAGGGCGAATTTATAGGGAAATACCCGACAAAACAATCGAAACAGATTATCGCATTTAATCAAAGAAGGTCCTGATTTCCTTAATCGCCGAAGAACCAAATCTTATTACGAAGATTTTCTCCAAATCTCTTGAACTTGGAAATCAATCCTATCTACGTCAAAAGATATGACGAATCTATACCTACTCATTTCACTCTTTGGTAATAGCTTCACTTGTACTCTTCACAAAATCCAAATGATTTTATCCATATTACTCAATAATGATAAAACTCTAACTCATATTCGTCATGAAAACATTTCCATTGTTAGCCATGACGACCTCACTCAAATTTCGGGACGAAATTTCTTTTAACAGGTAGGTACTGTGATGACCCGGGAATTTCCGACCAAATTTAAACTTAAATCTTTATATGTCTCCGACACGATAAGCAAAGTTTGTTAAATTGAATCTCAAAAAGTTTAAAACTGTGTTCATACAATCATTTAATCTCGACCAGATTCCAACGATTCACGAACCATTATATAATTGGATATGAATATATATGTATATATATTTGTGTGTGTGTGTGTATATATATATATATGTATAAATGTTAACAAAGTATTATATGTATAATATTATACATGAGCGCACTTGCTTCAATATGTTCATCGATGGAATTAGAAGATAATATCAAATGATTGATTTATCAGATACATAGTATTGTTACGAGTCTCTGCTACGAGGCCCACGTTGAATTGAGAAATCGTTTCTTTTTAACGGTATTCGGAATAAATGGTAAAAGTGATTTACAAGTAAGAACAAAGTGTCATTTAATGTGGGTTAGACAAAAGTTAGTAGAGATTCTTGCTTGATTTCCAACACATGCTTTACTATATTTCACTCGTGACTTTTGTTAAGATAACAATTTAATTTTCATATTATTTATCATGGAAGTGAAATTAGGGAATATAGATAACTTAGAAAATAGATACATATATATTTTTGAAGTAGAATTTAAAATATTATACGAGTTAATTAATTATGTAAAATAAAATAAAAATAAGATATTATAATAATTATTATTTAAAGCATAACTATATATAATTAATGTATATTAAAAATAAATGTTAAATGATTGTAATACTCGTTGGACGATTCGATTATTATTTAGAGAAGTTTAATTCGAACTTATGTGATTTTAGAATAAACGGTGATTCGAAAATTAGTTCTATAAATTTTAGGCTTACTAAAAATGTAGTTAGGATCTAGTTATTAAATTTTAACACTTTTTATATTTTACCCAGAAATGAGAGGAACAGTTGATGTAATTTTTATTTATCAAATTTAGGATCGAATTTTATATCATAATGACTAAAATAAATAAATAAAGTTAATTTCAAAATATGAAATTTTTCTGAAGACTTTTTATTCGCCACTAAGTGAACAACGGTGCACGATACACAGTCCGTAACCAACGTCCGCAGTCTAATAGTAATAAAGGTCTGTGATTATTGAAAATCATAAAGTAAGATTCCTGTGCTTGATTTCAATCATGAACTATATAATTATTATATAATTATTATTATTATTTATTATTATTAATATTAAATAAAAATTATATATATAAAAAAATATACAGTAAGTAATATTTGATATACACAGACCACTATCTAATTGATTGGAACAAAAGTCAGATTCCTTTAACTTTTTCTATTTGTTTTCCTGGTTATTCGTGATTGTATGTCGATTTCCTTGTCTCCTCTTGTAAACCGATTGGTACATGTATAAGAGATGAAATTTAGGACTTTTATCATCAATCATTCAGCGTTAATTTTTTTTTTTCTTTTCTTCTTGCGTGATTAACTGCTATCCTTAAATCAAGTAAGTGTATTCAGTTAATAATTATTTTTTTTAAAGGATACCTCTGTTCGTTTCTATTTTTTTTTTAATAATCGAATTTAAAACTTATTTAGAAATGTAACATTGCAAAGTTATTAGGAATGGATTACATAAACTAACTGCAAAGTTTGAAACTTCAATTCTTCCTATTGACTATGAATTTTTGAGTCAAAGATTAAAATATAAAAAGTCAACTAATTTGTTCTTCGCCAAATTCGTTTTTGTTTTGAAGTTTCTGATAAAATTAATGATTTGTAAAGTTTCCATGAAAGTTTTCTAACCCATTTCATGTTGTAACCTTTATCTATAACGTTGTAACTTGCAAAATAATTTTTTTTTTTGAGGATAGCGACGAGCAGAAGTATATATTTTTTTTTTATTTTTTTTTTTATTTCTTTTGTTTTGGTAATCATGAAACACACCTTATAGCTTTTGATTATTTATAAGTCTTGAACAAGCCACAATTCGAAATTAGGATTAGTTATGGATCGATTGAATTCATGGGGAAGATGATGATATAAAGAGGAAACGGAAATACGGATTATCTAGTTTTAATCAGAGGGTATAACAGAAAAACTAAAATGGCAGAAGGGTTGGGTGTGTTGGTGATATTCTAGAGGTCCTGGGTTCAAACCCAGGCAACCACAAAATATTTTTTTTTTACAGAAGAAGCTGGACTGGACTGTGTTAAACATTTGGGCATGTTGGGCCGAATATCCTGTTTTCCCTTTGGGCCGAATTCTGTAGTGTTAATGGGTTGAGACAGATAGAATGCGATGTATATAAATATATATAAATGGGTTACGGTTTAATTCATAAACACTGAAATGGCGTAATGGTCTGAGGGTTAACGCGTGAGCGGAAGGTCGTGAGTTTGAGTCCTGACTTGGGCGATTCATTATTCTTTTTGAGCCTTTGAAGGTAGCCATTTATCAATATTATTATTATTATTATTATTATTATTATTATTATTATTATTATTATTATTATTATTATTATTATTATTATTATTATTATTATTATTATTATTATTATTTTTGTTATTATTAAATCATATCATTAAGTGTTAGTATTATTATTATTATTGTTATTATTATTATTATTATAAATATCTTTATTATTATCATTAGTAGAAAAATTATTATATTAATAAAAGTATTATTATTAAGATTACCATAATTAAAAGATTGTTACAATCATCATTATTAAGTATTATGTACTAGTATCAAAAAGTATTATTTGCGTTATCATTATTATTAAAATTTTCATTTTATTAAAACCACTTTTATTATCATTATTATAAAATATTAACTAAGTTATATATAATAGATAAATACCTTTTAATATAATCATATATATAATTAACTAAAATATATATAAAATAAGTATATAATTAAACTATTTGTTAATATAACATACAAATTATAAAGCATATTAATATTAATATATAAAACTCGTTAGTTGTTATTATAAGTGTTAATATATATATAAATGATATAGGTTCGTGAATCCGAGGTCAACCCTGCATTGTTCAATGACGTCATATGTATTTTTACTACAAAATACAGTATCGTGAGTTTCATTTGCTCCCTTTTACTCTTTACGTTTTTGGGCTGAGAATACATGCAAATGCTTTATTAACTGTTTTACAATATTTATATGCGTGAGTTTCATTCGCCCTTTTTACTCTTTACATTTTTGGCCTGAGAATACATGCAAATGCTTTATTAACTGTTTTACAATATTTATATGTGTGAGTTTCATTACTCCCTTTTTAAATGCCTTTGCAATATATATTTTTGGGACTGAGAATACATGCGCTGCTTTTATAAATGTTTTACGATATAGACACAAGTAATCGAAACTACATTCTATGGTTGAATTATCGAAGTCGAATATGCCCCTTTTTATATAGTCTGGTAATCTAAGAATTAGGGAACAGACACCCTAATTGACACGAACTCTAAAGATAGATCTATCGGGCCCAACAAGCCCCATCTAAAGTACCGGATGCTTTAGTACTTCGAAATTTATATCATGTCCGAAGGAGGATCCCGGAATGATGGGGATATTCTTATATGCATATTGTTAATGTCGGTTACCAGGTGTTCAATCCATATGAATGATATTTTTGTCTCTATGCATGGGACGTATGTTTATGAGAAATGAAAATATGAAATCTTGTGGTCTATTAAAATTATGAAATGATTATTTATGATAAACTAATGAACTCACCAACCTTTTGGTTGACACTTTAAAGCATGTTTATTCTCAGGTATGAAAGAAATCTTCCGCTGTGCATTTGCTCACTTTAAAGATATTTCTTGGAGTCATTCATGACATATTTCAAAAAACGTTGCATTCGAGTCGTCGAGTTCATCAAGATTATTATTAAGATAATTATAATTAGATATATTATGAAATGGTATGCATGTCGTCAATTTTCGATGTAAGGAAGTTTGTCTTTTCAAAACGAATGCAATATTTGTAAAATGTATCATATAGAGGTCCAGTACCTCGCTATGTAATCAACTGTTATGAATCGTTTATAATCAATATGGACTTTGTCCGGATGGATTAGGACGGGTCCTTTCAGTTGGTATCAGAGCCACTCATGTGCCGTTGGGGGTGGTGGGGCAAACCTCATCGAGGACGATGAGTCCCTAAGGGGGGGTGAATGTAACACCCTAGGCAAATCCCACATTGCCCACGAACATGAGTGATCATGGGATTATAAGGTAATACCCACGCTTAAATGACACAACGCGTTTTGGGATCACAGGCTGAGTAGAAGTGCGAGAACGTTGTGGTTAAGCGTGCTCGGGCGAGAGCACTACCAGGATGGGTGACCTCCTGGGAAAGTGCTTCTTGTGTGTGGTCGCCAAGAAAAAGCCGTGCGCCTGCGGGCAAAGCGGACAATATTGTGGTCATGTTAAGCTGGGGTGTTACAGAATGGTATCAGAGCCACTCATGTGCCGTTGGGGGTGGTGGGGCAAACCTCATCGAGGACGATGAGTCCCTAAGGGGGGGTGAATGTAACACCCTAGGCAAATCCCACATTGCCCACGAACATGAGTGATCATGGGATTATAAGGTAATACCCACGCTTAAATGACACAACGCGTTTTGGGATCACAGGCTGAGTAGAAGTGCGAGTACGTTGTGGTTAAGCGTGCTCGGGCGAGAGCACTACCAGGATGGGTGACCTCCTGGGAAAGTGCTTCTCGTGTGTGGTCGCCAAGAAAAAGCCGTGCGCCTGCGGACCAACTGAAATGTCCCGTTCTTATTGATTAAAAACATTCCATATTAATTGATTTCGTTGCGAGGTTTTGACCTCTATATGAGACGTTTTTAAAAGACTGCATTCATTTTTAAAACAAACCATAACCTTTATTTCATAAATAAAGGTTTAAAAAGCTTTACGTAGATTATCAAATAATGATAATCTAAAATATCCTGTTTACACACGACCATTACATAATGGTTTACAATACAAATATGTTACATCGAAATCAGTTTCTTGAATGCAGTTTTTACACAATATCATACAAACATGGACTCCAAATCTTGTCCTTATTTTAGTATGCAACAGCGGAAGCTCTTAATATTCACCTGAGAATAAACATGCTTTAAACGTCAACAAAAATGTTGGTGAGTTATAGGTTTAACCTATATATATCAAATCGTAACAATAGACCACAAGATTTCATATTTCAATACACATCCCATACATAGAGATAAAAATCATTCATATGGTGAACACCTGGTAACCGACAATAACAAGATGCATATATAAGAATATCCCCATCATTCCGGGACACCCTTCGGATATGATATAAATTTCGAAGTACTAAAGCATCCGGTACTTTGGATGGGGTTTGTTAGGCCCAATAGATCTATCTTTAGGATTCGCGTCAATTAGGGTGTCTGTTCCCTAATTCTTAGATTACCAGACTTAATAAAAAGGGGCATATTCGATTTCGATAATTCAACCATAGAATGTAGTTTCACGTACTTGTGTCTATTTTGTAAATTATTTATAAAACCTGCATGTATTCTCATCCCAAAAATATTAGATTTTAAAAGTGGGACTATAACTCACTTGCACAGATTTTTACTTCGTCGGGAAGTAAGACTTGGCCACTGGTTGATTCACGAACCTATAACAATATATACATATACATATATATCAAAGTATGTTCAAAATATATTTACAACACTTTTAATATATTTTGATGTTTTAAGTTTATTAAGTCAGCTGTCCTCGTTAGTAACCTATAACTAGTTGTCCACAGTTAGATATACAGAAATAAATCGATAAATATTATCTTGAATCAATCCACGACCCAGTGTATACGTATCTCAGTATTGATCACAACTCAAACTATACATATTTTGGAATCAACCTCAACCCTGTATAGCTAACTCCAACATTCACATATAGAGTGTCTATGGTTGTTCCGAAATATATATAGATGTGTCGACATGATAGGTCGAAACATTGTATACGTGTCTATGGTATCTCAAGATTACATAATATACAATACAATTTGATTAAGTTATGGTTGGAATATATTTGTTACCAATTTTCACGTAGCTAAAATGAGAAAAATTATCCAATCTTGTTTTACCCATAACTTCTTCATTTTAAATCCGTTTTGAGTGAATCAAATTGCTATGTTTTCATATTGAACTCTATTTTATGAATCTAAACAGAAAAAGTATAGGTTTATAGTCGGAAAAATAAGTTACAAGTCGTTTTTGTAAAGGTAGTCATTTCAGTCGAAAGAACGACGTCTAGATGACCATTTTAGAAAACATACTTCCACTTTGAGTTTAACCATAATTTTTGGATATAGTTTCATGTTCATAATAAAAATCATTTTCTCAGAATAACAACTTTTAAATCAAAGTTTATCATAGTTTTTAATTAACTAACCCAAAACAGCCCGCGGTGTTACTACGACGGCGTAAATCCGGTTTTACGGTGTTTTTCGTGTTTCCAGGTTTTAAATCATTAAGTTAGCATATCATATAGATATAGAACATGTGTTTAGTTTATTTTAAAAGTCAAGTTAGAAGGATTAACTTTTGTTTGCGAACAAGTTTAGAATTAACTAAACTATGTTCTAGTGATTACAAGTTTAAACCTTCGAATAAGATAGCTTTATATGTAAGAATCGAATGATGTTATGAACATCATTACTACCTTAAGTTCCTTGGATAAACCTACTGGAAAAGATAAAAATGGATCTAGCTTCAATGGATCCTTGGATGGCTCGAAGTTCTTGAAGCAGAATCATGACACGAAAACAAGTTCAAGTAAGATCATTACTTAAAATAAGATTGTTATAGTTATAGAAATTGAACCAAAGTTTGAATATGATTATTACCTTGTATTAGAATGATAACCTACTATAAGAAACAAAGATTTCTTGAGGTTGGATGATCACCTTACAAGATTGGAAGTGAGCTAGCAAACTTGAAAGTATTCTTGATTTTATGAAACTAGAACTTTTGGAATTTATGAAGAACACTTAGAACTTGAAGATAGAACTTGAGAGAGATCAATTAGATGAATAAAATTGAAGAATGAAAGTGTTTGTAGGTGTTTTTGGTCGTTGGTGTATGGATTAGATATAAAGGATATGTTATTTTGTTTTCATGTAAATAAGTCATGAATGATTACTCATATTTTTGTAATTTTATGAGATATTTCATGCTAGTAGCCAAATGATGGTTCCCACATGTGTTAGGTGACTCACATGGGCTGCTAAGAGCTGATCATTGGAGTGTATATACCAATAGTACATACATCTAAAAGCTGTGTATTGTACGAGTACGAATACGGGTGCATACGAGTAGAATTGTTGATGAAACTGAACGAGGATGTAATTGTAAGCATTTTTGTTAAGTAGAAGTATTTTGATAAGTGTATTGAAGTCTTTCAAAAGTGTATAAATACATATTAAAACACTACATGTATATACATTTTAACTGAGTCGTTAAGTCATCGTTAGTCGTTACATGTAAGTGTTGTTTTGAAACTTTTAGGTTAACGATCTTGTTAAATGTTGTTAACCCAATGTTTATAATATCAAATGATATTTTAAATTATTATATTATCATGATATTATCATGTATGAATATCTCTTAATATGATATATATACATTAAATGTCTTTACAACGATAATCGTTACATATATGTCTCGTTTAAAAATCATTAAGTTAGTAGTCTTGTTTTTACATATGTAGTTCATTGTTAATATACTTAATGATATGTTTACTTATCATAGTATCATGTTAACTATATATATATCCATATATATGTCATCATATAGTTTTTACAAGTTTTAACGTTCGTGAATCACCGGTCAACTTGGGTGGTCAATTGTCTATATGAAACATATTTCAATTAATCAAGTCTTAACAAGTTTGATTGCTTAACATGTTGGAAACATTTAATCATGTAAATATCAATCTCAATTAATATATATAAACATGGAAAAGTTCGGGTCACTACAGTACCTACCCGTTAAATAAATTTCGTCCCGAAATTTTAAGCTGTTGAAGGTGTTGATGAATCTTCTGGAAATAGATGCGGGTATTTCTTCTTCATCTGATCTTCACGCTCCCAGGTGAACTCGGGTCCTCTACGAGCATTCCATCGAACCTTAACAATTGGTATCTTGTTTTGCTTAAGTCTTTTAACCTCACGATCCATTATTTCGACGGGTTCTTCGATGAATTGAAGTTTTTCGTTGATTTGGATTTCATCTAATGGAATAGTGAGATCTTCTTTAGTAAAACATTTCTTCAAATTCGAGACGTGGAAAGTGTTATGTACAGCCGCGAGTTGTTGAGGTAACTCAAGTCGGTAAGCTACTGGTCCGACACGATCAATAATCTTGAATGGTCCAATATACCTTGGATTTAATTTCCCTCGTTTACCAAATCGAACAACGCCTTTCCAAGGTGCAACTTTAAGCATGACCATCTCTCCAATTTCAAATTCTATATCTTTTCTTTTAATGTCAGCGTAGCTCTTTTGTCGACTTTGGGCGGTTTTCAACCGTTGTTGAATTTGGATGATCTTCTCGGTAGTTTCTTGTATAATCTCCGGACCCGTAATCTGTCTATCCCCCACTTCACTCCAACAAATCGGAGACCTGCACTTTCTACCATAAAGTGCTTCAAACGGCGCCATCTCAATGCTTGAATGGTAGCTGTTGTTGTAGGAAAATTCTGCTAACGGTAGATGTCGATCCCAACTGTTTTCGAAATCAATAACACATGCTCGTAGCATGTCTTCAAGCGTTTGTATCGTCCTTTCGCTCTGCCCATCAGTTTGTGGATGATAGGCAGTACTCATGTCTAGACGAGTTCCTAATGCTTGCTGTAATGTCTGCCAGAATCTTGAAATAAATCTGCCATCCCTATCAGAGATAATAGAGATTGGTATTCCATGTCTGGAGACGACTTCCTTCAAATACAGTCGTGCTAACTTCTCCATCTTGTCATCTTCTCTTATTGGTAGGAAGTGTGCTGATTTGGTGAGACGATCAACTATTACCCAAATAGTATCAAAACCACTTGCAGTCCTTGGCAATTTAGTGATGAAATCCATGGTAATGTTTTCCCATTTCCATTCCGGGATTTCGGGTTGTTGAAGTAGACCTGATGGTTTCTGATGCTCAGCTTTGACCTTAGAACACGTCAAACATTCTCCTACGTATTTAGCAACATCGGCTTTCATACCCGGCCACCAAAAATGTTTCTTGAGATCCTTGTACATCTTCCCCGTTCCAGGATGTATTGAGTATCTGGTTTTATGAGCTTCTCTAAGTACCATTTCTCTCATATCTCCAAATTTTGGTACCCAAATCCTTTCAGCCCTATACCGGGTTCCTTCTTCCCGAATATTAAGATGCTTCTCCGATCCTTTGGGTATTTCATCCTTTAAATTTCCCTCTTTTAAAACTCCTTGTTGCACCTCCTTTATTTGAGTAGTAATGTTATTATGAATCATTATATTCATAGATTTTACTCGAATGGGTTCTCTGTCCTTCCTGCTCAAGGCATCGGCTACCACATTTGCCTTCCCCGGGTGGTAACGAATCTCAAAGTCGTAATCATTCAATAATTCAATCCACCTACGCTGCCTCATATTCAGTTGTTTCTGATTAAATATGTGTTGAAGACTTTTGTGGTCGGTATATATAATACTTTTGACCCCATATAAGTAGTGCCTCCAAGTCTTTAATGCAAAAACAACCGCGCCTAATTCCAAATCATGCGTCGTATAATTTTGTTCGTGAATCTTCAATTGTCTAGACGCATAAGCAATCACCTTCGTTCGTTGCATTAATACACAACCGAGACCTTGCTTTGATGCATCACAATAAATCACAAAATCATCATTCCCTTCAGGCAATGACAATATAGGTGCCGTAGTTAGCTTTTTCTTCAATAACTGAAACGCTTTCTCTTGTTCATCATTCCATTCAAATTTCTTCCCTTTATGCGTTAATGCAGTCAAGGGTTTTGCTATTCTGGAAAAGTCTTGGATGAACCTTCTGTAGTAACCAGCTAGTCCTAAAAACTGGCGTATGTGTTTCGGAGTTTTCGGGATTTCCCACTTTTCAACAGTTTCTATCTTTGCCGGATCCACCTTAATACCTTCTTTGTTCACTATGTGACCGAGGAATTGAACTTCTTCCAACCAAAATGCACACTTTGAAAACTTAGCGTACAATTCTTCCTTCCTCAATACTTCTAACACCTTTCTCAAATGTTCACCGTGTTCTTGGTCATTCTTTGAGTAAATAAGTATGTCATCAATGAAAACAATGACAAACTTGTCAAGGTATGGTCCACACACTCGGTTCATAAGGTCCATGAACACAGCTGGTGCATTAGTTAAACCAAACGGCATGACCATAAACTCGTAATGACCGTAACGTGTTCTGAAAGCAGTCTTTGGAATATCATCTTCTTTCACCCGCATTTGATGATACCCGGAACGTAAGTCAATCTTTGAATAAACAGACGAGCCTTGTAGTTGATCAAATAAGTCGTCGATTCTCGGTAGTGGGTAGCGGTTCTTGATGGTAAGTTTGTTCAACTCTCGGTAGTCGATACACAACCTGAATGTACCATCTTTCTTCTTGACAAACAAAACAGGAGCTCCCCACGGTGATGTGCTTGGTCGAATGAAACCACGCTCTAAAAGTTCTTGTAATTGGCTTTGCAGTTCTTTCATCTCGCTGGGTGAGAGTCTGTAAGGAGCACGAGCTATTGGTGCAGCTCCTGGTACAAGATCTATTTGAAATTCAACGGATCGATGTGGGGGTAATCCCGGTAATTCTTTCGGAAATACATCGGGAAATTCTTTTGCAATGGGAACATCATTGATGCTCTTTTCTTCAGTTTGTACTTTCTCGACGTGTGCTAGAACAGCATAGCAACCTTTTCTTATTAGTTTTTGTGCCTTCAAATTACTAATAAGATGTAGCTTCGTGTTGCCCTTTTCTCCGTACACCATTAAGGGTTTTCCTTTTTCTCGTATAATGCGAATTGCATTTTTGTAACAAACGATCTCCGCTTTCACTTCTTTCAACCAGTCCATACCGATTATCACATCAAAACTCCCTAACTCTACTGGTATCAAATCAATCTTAAATGTTTCGCTAACCATTTTAATTTCTCGATTCCGACATATATTATCTGCTGAAATTAATTTACCATTTGCTAATTCGAGTAAAAATTTACTATCCAAAGGCGTCAATGGACATCTTAATTTAGCACAAAAATCTCTACTCATATAGCTTCTATCCGCACCCGAATCAAATAAAACGTAAGCAGATTTATCGTCAATAAGAAACGTACCCGTAACAAGCTCCGGGTCTTCCTGTGCCTCTACCGCATTAATATTGAAAACTCTTCCACGGCCTTGTCCATTCGTGTTCTCCTGGTTCGGGCAATTTCTAATAATGTGGCCTGGTTTTCCACATTTATAACAAACTACATTGGCATAACTTGCTCCGACACTACTTGCTCCGCCATTACTCGTTCCGACACCATTTGTTCCTTTCGTTCTATTAACCCCTGGTCCGTAGACCTCACACTTCGCCGCGCTATGACCATTTCTTTTACACTTGTTGCAAAATTTGGTGCAGAACCCCGAGTGATTCTTTTCACACCTTTGGCATAGCTGCTTCTGATTGTTGTTGTTGTTGCGGTTATTATTGTTGTTGGGATGATTGTTGTAGTTGCTGTTGTTGTTGTTGTTGTTGTTGTTGTTGTTGTTGTTGTTGTTGGGCCGTTTGTTGTAGTTGCGATTGATGTTGCGATTGTTGGGATAATTGTTGCGATTATTGTTGTAATTGCTGTTGTTGTTGTATTGGTGATTCTTATCACCGTTTTCCTCCCACTTTCTTTTGACTTGCTTCACATTGGCCTCTTCAGCAGTCTGTTCTTTAATTCTTTCTTCAATCTGGTTCACTAGTTTGTGAGCCATTCTACATGCCTGTTGTATGGAGGCGGGCTCGTGTGAACTTATATCTTCTTGGATTCTTTCCGGTAATCCTTTCACAAACGCGTCGATCTTCTCTTCCTCATCTTCGAATGCTCCCGGACACAATAGGCACAATTCTGTGAATCGTCTTTCGTACGTGGTAATATCAAATCCTTGGGTTCGTAACCCTCTAAGTTATATTTAGTCATCATCTATTCAACAACCCGAATAAATCTAATGCATCCAAATTTAATGTAATCTGCAATGATAAGAATGATTTAGCTCCTGTCATTCTTCTTTTTCATTTACCACCGGATAAATCTGTTTACGTCTAGGATTACCTTGGGGTTATAGTGTTTCTAATTCTCCCATGTCTTTATGTTGCAATATATATTGATATACACGGTTTGTGATTTATGTGTTTGTGATCGGCTTTATATTTTCCTTTATATTTCGGAGCTCTATGCTCTTGTTTTCTCTTCCCGACTCTAAGTCAAGCGAATAATGGTCCAGAATTCATATATATGAAATTTTGAATGATCATAATATACTAAGTAGAAGAATAGTAATAGCACGATTTGATTGATTAAATTACCAGAATTACAGAAGATAGAACTATCAAGAATATATTTTTCTTGATATGTTCGGAGGTTAAGTAGAATGAAAGAGTTATGTAACATGACACATGATGATGGTATGATCTACTGTGAACCATCATCACATTTCATTAGAAACTCAGCATGACTTACTATATCTAACTTAATACAAAAGTTTAGTTAACAAAAACATTAATAACTATATAAACATATATTTTAATTCAAAATGTAATGTGAAATATTATATTATTCAGTTATTAGAATTAATTTTGTAAAAATAAAATAATAAAAGATATAATAAAATTTATTATTAAAATGAATCTATATATAGATATAAAAGTTTATTGAATATACTTATTAATTAATTATAATACTCGGTTGACATTTCGTTGGTGTTCATATAGATCTAAAACGAGTTTATGAAGATTTAAAATAAAAGTGGAACTGTAAATCGAATACGAAGATTTTAGATTTGATAAAAATATTTTTACCTTGTTAGTTTCAATCTTAGTACTCCGTACATATTAATTAACAGAAAACAAATAACTAATGAACCTTTTTGATCAGGTTTCAAACAGTTAATGATTGAAATAATTAAATATATTTAAGTTAAAAATTTGGGATATTTAGAAACACTTTTATGTATAAACTGTCTAGCAATGGGCACAATGTAATACCCTAAGAAAACTGTCGGTATGTAAAAATAAGATGATAGCCACCATATTTTCAAACCACACGTTTCTTTAACTAGTGTTTTAATTAATTATTATTTTATTATAATATATAGATAATGAATGAATGAATGTATCTGAGATATTACAAATCATTTAACTTACTATTACTTTAATCAGTTACCTATACCTATCAAACTGTATATGATTGGTTAATATGATTGATACTGTGTTTGATTTTAGTATTATGAGAATGTTAATTTATTTATCTTATCAAATTCTCTTTTCTTCTATATGTGTACAATCTTCTCTCTTTCTCTTCTTCATAACCAAGAACAACCTAGCTTCTACTTCGATCACCATTTACTATCTTCAGTCCAACAACCATCGACTAAAAACACCCTCGTGATCACCACCGTAACCCTTTGAAACCCATTTAAACCAACATACAAAACTCACTACTACTAATAATTCTCTACTAAAAATTCTTTCTGATTACTTTTAGAACTGCTACTATGTTAACGATCAAACTAATCCCCGTCAGTATCATGCTACGGTTGCTACTCCGGTTTCTTTTATTACTCCAGTTGCACAAAAACACACACATCCTAGGTGCATGATATTTTTATGTGTTCTTGTTCTTATTTTTTTTTTGTTTTACAAACCACTAATCACATCAAGCATTTGTTACTATTAATCGCTTCTATTACCAATAATCGCCACCATCATCTCACCACATGAATCACCATTAGAACCCACTGCTACGGTTTGTTTTCTCTGTTTAAACCGAACCCAAAACACCACCCTTCTACTTCTGTTCCACCACTGCTACTGGTTACTGTTTCCATTTGACAACAACAACCCAATATCATCGAAACTATTATAGATTTTCTGCTACAAACACGACCACGAACCACCACCAAATCGTCTACAAGCTGCTGCATACCTTCATTTCTGTTTCTGCTATTATACGAACTCCATAACACTACTTTTTGTTTACTTACTCCTTCGTTCCTACTGCTGCAATACATGTGTATTTATGTTACGAAAGAGGACTTATGATGATGATAGTATGATAGTACACGCTCAAGGTGATGTTGATATTTGATAAAATCTAGAGATGGCCGACATTATATAACCAAACCCCACTTGATAAAGGATATTACAGCTCACCATTAGTTCAAAGTTATTTTCCTGTTTACTTTTCACAATTCAAAACAAAACAACACCTTTGTTTCTTTTTCCTTGTCTCTTATTCTACCAAAACAAACCCCACTTACCATTACTTTTTGCTAGTGGATTAGAATGAGAATAGTAATTCAATAATAAAAGAGTGCAAGTAGTTAAAAACAAATATAAAGTAATCGGTTCCATGAACAAACATGATACATTGATATCATACGCGTCATTTTATGGCATGTCTGTTATAATCATGGTTGTAATGGGATGATATTAAGAGTCGATGATGATATGATAATGAAAACGATTATGATGAAGATATAATGATGATGATAAAGCCGAGAGAGTTGATATGATGATATGCTTAGGTTATGATTAAGAATCGATGATGATGTTAGAAGACGATGATGATATACGTGTAAAACGAAGAAACATGATAATAAGTATAAATGATGATGATCACAATTTAATCGTGATTATATAAGATGAATTATAAGAGTGATAAATTATGAGAAATTTATGATGAATCAAAAGATGATGATGAAACCACGATTAAAAAAAAAAAAAAAAAAACAAACTGCGCATCATTATAGTTTTGCTCACCCTTACTGCCGTTCAATGGGTACTCAATCAAACCCACATTTAGTTTTTTGTTTCATGGATCACCACCTTGATTGAACTGAGATCCAATTTAGTGAAAGTTTAGGCTGTGGGCTTAGTTAAATGATTGGGCCGAAGTGTTTTCTTGTTGGGCCGAAATCTAGTTGTTCTTGTCGGGCCGAGGTATGTTGGGCTGTGACCCAAATGCAAGTGGGCTGCTGTTAACACGGGATATATATATAGATGGATCGTGTTTAAATCAGAAAATGAGCATTAGCTCAGCTGGTCTAGATGTGTTATGTGTATTCAAGAGGTCACGGGGTCGAGCCTTGCTCGGGACAATATTTTTTTAGAAAGGCTTTATGAAGGTAGTTTTTCAATACAAAAATTATTATTATTATTATTATTATTATTATTATTATTATTATTATTATTATTATTATTACTATTATTATTATTATTATCATGCTTATTATTAAAAGTATTAAAAATTAACATTTGTATTAAAATTATCATTTTTTTTATAAGTTTTCCTTTATTATTAAAACTATTATTTTTATTATCATTAATAAAATCATTAATATTATTATCATTATTAAAATTATTAGTATTATTATTATTATTATTTTTATCATTACTAATATTATATTTAATACATATAACGTAACGAAATTTATATTCATATATATATATATGTATATATATATATATATATATATATATTAATAACGAAATATATAAATTATTAATATAAAAATTATAATAATATATATACATATAATTGTTCGACTACAAGGATATGTATTAATACATATACAAATGATATAGGTTCGTGAATCCGAGGCCAACCCTACACTTGTTCAATGACGTCATATGTATTTTTACTATGAAATACAGTACCGTGAGTTCATTTGCTCCCTTTTACTTTTTATATTTTTGGGACTGAGAATACATGCGCTGTTTTTACAACTGCTTTATTAAATGTTTTTGAAATGTAGTTTAAACTGCGAATACATGCAAATGCTTTATTAACTGTTTTACAATAGTTATATGTGTGATTTTCATTTGCTCCTTTTTACTCTTTACGTTTTTGGGCTGAGAATACATGCAAATGCTTTAATTACTGTTTTACAATATTTATATGCGTGAGTTTCATTATTTTCTTTTTATATATATTTTTGTGCTGAGAATACATGCAATGTTTTAATAACTATTTTTCAATATTTATATGCGTGAGTTTCATTTACCTTTTTACCCTTTATATTTTTGGGCTGAGAATACATGCGCAATTTTTATAAATGTTTTTACGAAATAGACACAAGTAATCAAAACTACATTATATGGTTGAATGATCGAAATCGAATATGCCCCTTTTTATTAAGTCTGGTAATCTAAGAATTAGGGAACAGACACCCTAATTGACGCGAACTCTAAAGATAGATCTATCGGGCCCAACAAGCCCCATCCAAAGTACCGGATGCTTTAGTACTTCGAAATTTATATCATGTCCGAAGGAGGATCCCGGAATGATGGGGATATTCTTATATGCATATTGTGAATGTCGGTTACCAGGTGTTCAATCCATATGAATGATATTTTTGTCTCTATGCATGGGACGTATGATTATGAGAAATGGAAGTATGAAATCTTGTGGTCTATTAAAATTATGAAATGATTCTTTATGATAAACTAATGAACTCACCAACCTTTTGGTTGACACTTTAAAGCATGTTTATTCTCAGGTACGAAAGAAATCTTCCGCTGTGCATTTGCTCATATTAGAGATATTACTTGAGTCATTCATGACATATTTCAAAAGATGTTGCATTCGAGTCGTTGAGTTCATCAAGATTATTATTAAGTCAATTATATTTGGATATATTATGAAATACTTTACATGCCTGTCAACTGTCGATGTAACGAAAGTTTGTCTTTTAAAAACGAATGCAATTTTAGGTACTGGACCTCTATATGATACATTTTACAAATATTGCATTCGTTTTGAAAAGACAAACTTCCTTACATCGAAAATTGACGACATGCATACCATTTCATAATATATCTAATTATAATTATCTTAATAATAATCTTGATGAACTCGACGACTCGAATGCAACGTTTTTTGAAATATGTCATGAATGACTCCAAGAAATATCTTTAAAGTGAGCAAATGCACAGCGGAAGATTTCTTTCATACCTGAGAATAAACATGCTTTAAAGTGTCAACCAAAAGGTTGGTGAGTTCATTAGTTTATCATAAATAATCATTTCATAATTTTAATAGACCACAAGATTTCATATTTTCATTTCTCATAAACATACGTCCCATGCATAGAGACAAAAATATCATTCATATGGATTGAACACCTGGTAACCGACATTAACAATATGCATATAAGAATATCCCCATCATTCCGGGATCCTCCTTCGGACATGATATAAATTTCGAAGTACTAAAGCATCCGGTACTTTGGATGGGGCTTGTTGGGCCCGATAGATCTATCTTTAGAGTTCGTGTCAATTAGGGTGTCTGTTCCCTAATTCTTAGATTACCAGACTATATAAAAAGGGGCATATTCGACTTCGATAATTCAACCATAGAATGTAGTTTCGATTACTTGTGTCTATATCGTAAAACATTTATAAAAGCAGCGCATGTATTCTCAGTCCCAAAAATATATATTGCAAAGGCATTTAAAAAGGGAGTAATGAAACTCACACATATAAATATTGTAAAACAGTTAATAAAGCATTTGCATGTATTCTCAGGCCAAAAATGTAAAGAGTAAAAAGGGCGAATGAAACTCACGCATATAAATATTGTAAAACAGTTAATAAAGCATTTGCATGTATTCTCAGCCCAAAAACGTAAAGAGTAAAAGGGAGCAAATGAAACTCACGATACTGTATTTTGTAGTAAAAATACATATGACGTCATTGAACAATGCAGGGTTGACCTCGGATTCACGAACCTATATCATTTATATATATATTAACACTTATAATAACAACTAACGAGTTTTATATATTAATATTAATATGCTTTATAATTTGTATGTTATATTAATAAATAGTTTAATTATATACTTATTTTATATATATTTTAGTTAATTATATATATGATTATATTAAAAGGTATTTATCTATTATATATAACTTAGTTAATATTTTATAATAATGATAATAAAAGTGGTTTTAATAAAATGAAAATTTTAATAATAATGATAACGCAAATAATACTTTTTGATACTAGTACATAATACTTAATAATGATGATTGTAACAATCTTTTAATTATGGTAATCTTAATAATAATACTTTTATTAATATAATAATTTTTCTACTAATGATAATAATAAAGATATTTATAATAATAATAATAATAACAATAATAATAATAATACTAACACTTAATGATATGATTTAATAATAACAAAAATAATAATAATAATAATAATAATAATAATAATAATAATAATAATAATAATAATAATAATAATAATAATAATAATAATAATAATAATAATAATAATAATAATAATAATATTGATAAATGGCTACCTTCAAAGGCTCAAAAAGAATAATGAATCGCCCAAGTCAGGACTCAAACTCACGACCTTCCGCTCACGCGTTAACCCTCAGACCATTACGCCATTTCAGTGTTTATGAATTAAACCGTAACCCATTTATATATATTTATATACATCGCATTCTATCTGTCTCAACCCATTAACACTACAGAATTCGGCCCAAAGGGAAAACAGGATATTCGGCCCAACATGCCCAAATGTTTAACACAGTCCAGTCCAGCTTCTTCTGTAAAAAAAAAATATTTTGTGGTTGCCTGGGTTTGAACCCAGGACCTCTAGAATATCACCAACACACCCAACCCTTCTGCCATTTTAGTTTTTCTGTTATACCCTCTGATTAAAACTAGATAATCCGTATTTCCGTTTCCTCTTTATATCATCATCTTCCCCATGAATTCAATCGATCCATAACTAATCCTAATTTCGAATTGTGGCTTGTTCAAGACTTATAAATAATCAAAAGCTATAAGGTGTGTTTCATGATTACCAAAACAAAAGAAATAAAAAAAAAATAAAAAAAAAATATATACTTCTGCTCGTCGCTATCCTCAAAAAAAAAATTATTTTGCAAGTTACAACGTTATAGATAAAGGTTACAACATGAAATGGGTTAGAAAACTTTCATGGAAACTTTACAAATCATTAATTTTATCAGAAACTTCAAAACAAAAACGAATTTGGCGAAGAACAAATTAGTTGACTTTTTATATTTTAATCTTTGACTCAAAAATTCATAGTCAATAGGAAGAATTGAAGTTTCAAACTTTGCAGTTAGTTTATGTAATCCATTCCTAATAACTTTGCAATGTTACATTTCTAAATAAGTTTTAAATTCGATTATTAAAAAAAAAAATAGAAACGAACAGAGGTATCCTTTAAAAAAAATAATTATTAACTGAATACACTTACTTGATTTAAGGATAGCAGTTAATCACGCAAGAAGAAAAGAAAAAAAAAATTAACGCTGAATGATTGATGATAAAAGTCCTAAATTTCATCTCTTATACATGTACCAATCGGTTTACAAGAGGAGACAAGGAAATCGACATACAATCACGAATAACCAGGAAAACAAATAGAAAAAGTTAAAGGAATCTGACTTTTGTTCCAATCAATTAGATAGTGGTCTGTGTATATCAAATATTACTTACTGTATATTTTTTTTATATATATAATTTATATTTAATATTAATAATAATAAATAATAATAATAATTATATAATAATTATATAGTTCATGATTGAAATCAAGCACAGGAATCTTACTTTATGATTTTCAATAATCACAGACCTTTATTACTATTAGACTGCGGACGTTGGTTACGGACTGTGTATCGTGCACCGTTGTTCACTTAGTGGCGAATAAAAAGTCTTCAGAAAAATTTCATATTTTGAAATTAACTTTATTTATTTATTTTAGTCATTATGATATAAAATTCGATCCTAAATTTGATAAATAAAAATTACATCAACTGTTCCTCTCATTTCTGGGTAAAATATAAAAAGTGTTAAAATTTAATAACTAGATCCTAACTACATTTTTAGTAAGCCTAAAATTTATAGAACTAATTTTCGAATCACCGTTTATTCTAAAATCACATAAGTTCGAATTAAACTTCTCTAAATAATAATCGAATCGTCCAACGAGTATTACAATCATTTAACATTTATTTTTAATATACATTAATTATATATAGTTATGCTTTAAATAATAATTATTATAATATCTTATTTTTATTTTATTTTACATAATTAATTAACTCGTATAATATTTTAAATTCTACTTCAAAAATATATATGTATCTATTTTCTAAGTTATCTATATTCCCTAATTTCACTTCCATGATAAATAATATGAAAATTAAATTGTTATCTTAACAAAAGTCACGAGTGAAATATAGTAAAGCATGTGTTGGAAATCAAGCAAGAATCTCTACTAACTTTTGTCTAACCCACATTAAATGACACTTTGTTCTTACTTGTAAATCACTTTTACCATTTATTCCGAATACCGTTAAAAAGAAACGATTTCTCAATTCAACGTGGGCCTCGTAGCAGAGACTCGTAACAATACTATGTATCTGATAAATCAATCATTTGATATTATCTTCTAATTCCATCGATGAACATATTGAAGCAAGTGCGCTCATGTATAATATTATACATATAATACTTTGTTAACATTTATACATATATATATATATACACACACACACACAAATATATATACATATATATTCATATCCAATTATATAATGGTTCGTGAATCGTTGGAATCTGGTCGAGATTAAATGATTGTATGAACACAGTTTTAAACTTTTTGAGATTCAATTTAACAAACTTTGCTTATCGTGTCGGAGACATATAAAGATTTAAGTTTAAATTTGGTCGGAAATTCCCGGGTCATCACAGTACCTACCTGTTAAAAGAAATTTCGTCCCGAAATTTGAGTGAGGTCGTCATGGCTAACAATGGAAATGTTTTCATGACGAATATGAGTTAGAGTTTTATCATTATTGAGTAATATGGATAAAATCATTTGGATTTTGTGAAGAGTACAAGTGAAGCTATTACCAAAGAGTGAAATGAGTAGGTATAGATTCGTCATATCTTTTGACGTAGATAGGATTGATTTCCAAGTTCAAGAGATTTGGAGAAAATCTTCGTAATAAGATTTGGTTCTTCGGCGATTAAGGAAATCAGGACCTTCTTTGATTAAATGCGATAATCTGTTTCGATTGTTTTGTCGGGTATTTCCCTATAAATTCGCCCTCGCCATTTCCTTTATATTTTGGAGTTCCATGCTTTTGTTTTCTCTTCCCGACTTCAAGTCAAGCGAATAATGGTCCAGAATTTATAGATATAGAGTTTCGAATGATTATAATGTTCTAAGCATGAAGGAACGTGATAGCACGATTTGATTTTCAAATTTATCAACATCACGGAAGATAGAACCATCAAGAATACATTTTCTTGATTTGTTACGGAGTTAAGTAGGATGAAAGAGTTATGTAACATGGCACATGATGACGTTATGATCTGTGAATCATCACGTTTCATTTAGAAACTCAGCATGACTTACTGTAATATAATCACGTTGATCAAGTGTCATTATATTATACTAACTCATGCATCAGTTCCCATCATTACTACAATAACATTCATATTTTAAGCTTGAAAATTTACAGAATATAGAAACTAACAGTTTCTATATGATGTAATACTGATAGCACGAAAAGATTAATGATTTCAGATAAGAATAGTTATAAAAATATCTCCAGAAATATGGAGGATATTTATAATGAAAGGTACGATAATATCTCAGAATATCTAAGATCAGAGGATGATAGAAACTATTGTCTGCAAGGGTTTAGAGTAAGGAGCAAGTTATTCACTATAGACTTTAGCAGACATTGAATTATTTGGATTCTTTGAAGTCAAACTTATTCTTTGTGATTTATCCACGGCTTTCTTCATAGTTTCGCATAATCTGCTTTTCGGTACTATATTTTCTATTGAATGTTTCCAATATATTGATACACAGGAAGCACGAAGAGGTATATAATTTCGGACGAGAATATTTATGAAAATATCCTCAGAAATATCAAAGATATTGATGATGATATTTTGGAATTTCTAAGTTCGACGGTTGATGGAGAAAGATTTTCCGCAAGATTTTAACATGACTTCGGAGCAAGATATTCTCTAAAGATTTCAACGGATCCAGAATTACCTGAATCCTTTGAATATAGGATTTGGTCCTTGTATTTGTCCTTGGTCTCCTTCATGGGTAACTCAATCTGTTTTTCAATACCCAATTTTCTATCGAGCGTTCCTAACACTCCTTTCTTTATCATCAAACTTTTGTCCGTTTAGACCATCTACCATTTTTCTGTTTCCTCTGCATTTAATGCTATGATATCTGAATCATCGGTTATTAATCCGAGGTGGTTTCAGGAGAATTGTGTTTTTAGATGATTAAACGCTGATGGTAATATGATGGAATATGAAAGGTTACCTGGTAACAATAAAAGAGCACGCGTATATATAAACGTTATAATAAGGTTGTTTCGTACGAAAAGTCGAAGTTGACTTGTTGGAGCTGTGACAAAATTTGCTAATTTGGAAAGGGATTGCAAAGTTATTTTGGGTAATAATAACACTAAGAAATTAGCATAGCTACGTTTTAAACGTTTACTCAGTTTCTGAGAATTTTTCAGATGCATAACTAAATGCATCACTCTTTTCTTACGTAAATGAAGTGCGGTTGGTTCATCCTCTCGATTGAGGTATTTTCAAGAATTACGAAAGGTTTGAACGCATATTGTATTTGTCAAGATACAAATGAGGTTTGAGATGAAACCAAGTGGCAACTTGAAGAATTGTTTAGTTTCATATATTATAATCAATATTTTTAATTCATTTTAATTGTCCATCGTTATTAGTCCACAGTCGATAGTCCACAGTTAACAATCTAATAATTTATATATAGTTTAATATATAATATTCGAATTAATTACTAAATATCGTGACCCGTGTACATGTCTCAGACTCGATCACAACTCAAAGTATATATATTATTTGAGAATCAACCTCAACCCTGTATAAAGAACTCAATCATTACTGCATATAGAGTGTCTATGGTGATTCCAAATAATATATATAGATGCGTCGATATGATATGTCAAAACCTTGTATGCGTGTCCCGATATTTAAAGTGCGTAAAATAAATAACAGAAATTAAATGACGATAAATAAAATTGCGGGAATGTAAATTGCGATAAATAAACTGCGATAAATAAATTGCGATAATTAAATGGTAATACGGAATTAACAGTTAGCTAGGAACAGTTAGCTAGGATTTTGTTAGGGTGGATTCTTAATAGAATTTCATATTGTTAATTAATCTGTTTCTAATCAATTTTTATTGTGTCCATTATTTCTTCATTATGCCACTTGTTGGATTCTGATAGGTCAAAATCCATATATGAAATTGAATTTGAATGAAAATAGTTATTCTTTGGTGAAAGAATACGTATATCGGTGGTTGTAAGTAGGATAGTGAATGATTGTTGAATTAGATTCAAAGAATGTACAGTGTATTTATTAATGTGAAATCTAAATATTCCTCGGGTATTACCTACCCGTTAAAATATTTTCACCATTAACAGTTTGTACAAAAGAATTTTTAATTACAATCTTTATGAAAACATATATACATATATATTTTCTTCAGATGTAATCATGAATTTAATGAGTTAACATGATATTAAACTCATTTAGTTTTCAGTTGGAACTAGAATAAATAATCTCTAAAACATTAGAGATTACATAATCACCATGTCGAACGAAGATAACTGATGTAGAATGTCATGTAGAATGATGATTATACTCGAGGTATAGATTGAGATGTTGAGGCATGTGATATTGAAATTTGGGTTGTTGGTGGTACCGTTGGTGCCGGTGATTTGGATGCATTAGATATATGGTACTACGAATCTGCTTATCATTCTTAGTCTAGACACGTCTTGCTGCATTGACTGCATGAATAGTGTATAGACAAAATTCATATCTTAGCGTATCTGACAATTCATATCTTAGCGTATCTGTTACTGTAGACCTTGCCTGATATCTCTCGTAAATTTCTCCTTAATTTAAGGGATCCTGGTACTATATATATCTATGCAAATTATGCATTGAGAATACCATCCAACTATAAATTGCTGTCACTAAACTCTTCATACCAAAAATCTTTCCTGAGATCGCGTAAGATGGCCTCTACGAATCAACCAAGTTCCTCTGACTCCGAAGACAGCGTGACAGGAGCACACCAACCAATCAACTACCGTGATTACTGGAGAAAATGGGGGTGGGTTCGCCACATACTCACCCTATGGAGAAGGGAAGAAGGTACTCCATATCATGAATCGAATCTACCACCTAACCTTGGAGTACTTGACCCGCTCACCGGCGAACCCGTTCGCAACACCGTTTATACCCTTTTTGCCAGAATTTTTCGTCTTGAGACTACCATTAACGGAACTAGAGAAGATATCCAACCTCTACCCCACACTGATAACCAACCAGGGTTAGTAGAAGAAGTTAAAGAACTCCGAACTCGAGTGTTAACTTTAGAGAGCACGGTACACAGTTTGCAAGCATCAGCAGTATCATCAACAGCACTAGTACCACCAACAACAACATCCGCATCACCAGCTTCGACACCTCATTCTGTACCTCGAGTATAATCATCATTCTACGTAACGTTCTATCTATGTTATTTTCGTTCGACATGGCGATTATGTAATCTCTAATGTTTTAGAGATTATATATTCTTGTTCTAACGATAAATCAAATGAGATTAATACTATATTAACTCACTAAATCTATAATTACATCTGAAGAAAATATATATTTAAGTATGTTTTCATAAAGATTGTAATTAAAAATTCTTTTGTACAAACTGTTAATGGTGAAAATATTTTAACGGGTAGGTAATACCCGAGGAATATTTAGGTTTCACATTAATAAACTACACTGTACATTCTTCGAATCTGATTCAACAGTCATTTACTATCATACTTGCAACCACAGCTATACGAATCCGTTCATCACAGAATAACCATTTTCATACAAATTCATATTTGGATTTTGTCCTATCAGAATTCAACAAGTGGCATAATGAAGAAAACATTTGACAGAAAATAAAATTTGTTAGAAACAAACAAATTAACCATGAGAAATTTTGTTAAGAATCCACGCTAACTGTTCCTAACTAATTGTTCCCAGCTAACTGATTACACTTTATTTATCGCAATTTAATTATCACAATTTACATTCTCGCAATTTTATTTATCGTCATTTAATTTCTGTTATTTACTTTACGCACTTTATTTATCGTCATTTAATTTCTGTTATTTACTTTACGCACTTTATTTATCGTCATTTAATTTCTGTTATTTATTTTTACGCACTTTAAATATCGGGACACGTATACAAGGTTTTGACATATCATATCGACCCATCTATATATATTATTTGGAATAACCATAGACACTCTATATGCAGTAATGCGGGAGTTAGCTATACAGGGTTGAGGTTGATTCTATAATAATATATATACTTTGAGTTGTGATCGAGTCTGAGACGTATACGGGTCACGACACGTATTAATTAATTCAAATATGATATATTAAACTATATATGAATTATTGAACTGTCAACTGTGGACTATCGATTGTGGACTAATAAGATTGGACAATTAAAAATGAATTAAAATATTGATTATAACATATGAAACTAAACAAATCTTCAAGTTTGCCACTTGATTTCATTTTAAACCCCATTCGTATCATCACGATTACAATATGCGTTCAAACCTTTCATAAATCGTGAAAACACCTCAATCGAGAGGATGAACCAACCGCACTTCATCTACGGAAGGAAAGATCTATGCATATAGTTATGCACCTGAGAAACTCTCGACAACTGAGTAAAAGTTTAACACGTAGCCGCGTCAGATCCTTTGGCATTTATTAGCAAAAATAACTTTGCGATCTCTTCTCAAATTAGTCAATTTTGTCACAGCTCCAGCAAGTCAACTTCGACTTTTCATTCAAAACAACCTTATTATAACTTTGATATATATGCGTGCTCTTTTATTGTTACCGGGGAACCATTCATTTTCCACCATGTTACCATCAGCGTTAATCATCTAAAAACATAATTCTCTTGAAACCACTTCGGAATGATAATCGATGATTCAGATATCGTGGCATTAAATGCAGAGGAAACATAAAAATTGTAGATGGTCTAAACGGTCAAAAGTTTGATGATAAAGAAGAGAGTGTTGGGAACGCTCGATAGAAAATTTGGTACTGAAAAACAGATTGAGCAAACCATGAAGGAGACCAAGGCCAAAAACCAGGACCATACCCTATATTCAAAGAATCCAGATAATTCTGGATCCGTTGAAATCTTTAGAGAATATCTTGCTCTGAAGTCATGTTAAAATCTTGCGGAAAATCTTTCTCTATCAACCATCGAACTTAGAAATTCCAAAATATCATCATCAATATCTTCGATATTTCTGAGGATATTTTCATAAATATTCTCATCCGAAATTATATACCTCTTCGTGCTTCCTGTGTATCATTATATTGGAAACATTCAATAGAAAATTTAGTACCGAAAAGCAGATTATGCTAAACTATGAAGAAAGCCGTGGACAAACCACAAAGAATAAGTTTGACTTCAAAGAATCCAAATGATTCTGTTTCTGATAAAATCTTTAGCGAATACCTTGCTTCCGAATCTAAACCCTTACGGATAAATCTTCTTCATCATCCATCGATATTAGAAATTCCAAGATATCATCGTATCTTTTATTATAAATACCCTCCATATTTCTGAAGATATTTTCATAACTATTTTTATCTGAAATCATCAATCTCTTCCTGATATCAGTGTTACATCATATAGAAACTGTTAGTTTCTATATTCTGTAAACTTTCGAGCTTAAAATATGAATGTTATTGAAGTAATGTTGGGAACTGATGCATGAGTTAGTATAATATAATGACACTTGATCAACGTGATTATATTACAGTAAGTCATGCTGAGTTTCTAAATTGGACATGATGGTTCACAGATTATAACGTCATCATGCGCCATGTTACATAACTCTATCATTCTGCTTAACTTCTGAACAAATCAAGGAAACATATTCTTGATAGTTCTATCCTCAGTGATTATAATGAATTTGAAAATCAAATTATGCTATCACGTTCCTTCCTGCTTAGAACATTATAATCATTCGAAACTCCATACCTATGAATTCTGGACCGTTACTTGCGAAAAATAAACAAATGCATGAAGCTCCGAAATAGAAAGGGGGTATAAATTGCAGCAATTAAGAGAGTGCATTAACTGTGGATGACAATAATTATAGGAGACAGAAGCAGTAACGTTGAAACATAAGGGAAGATATAAAACCAAATAACAACACAGAAGTTACAAACCGTGGATATTAATACGAATAGCAATATAAAGACACGGTATAATTAAGCATAGTATTCCCTCAAGGCAATAGTAGAAGTAAACAGATTTTCTGGTGGAAAAATTGAAAGAAAGGATGACAATTACATAGATAGGAAAATATCAAGAATCAGAACTGGATGGAGCATTTCCATAATATTTTAAAAGTAGGAATAAAGGAAGAAAGTATAGGAATGGTGAAAGTAATGGAACGGAAGAAGTTCATTTATAGTAAAAATATCAGACAAAGAAATCAAGGTAGATTTCCGCATTAATTATAGAGATCTTAATTTCCTTACTCGCCGAAGAATCAAATCTTTTAGATTTCGAAGATTTTCTTCAAATTCCTTGAATTCCGGAATTCAAACAAAACAACGTCAAAAGTTAAAACGAAACTTCATTTATTCATTTCACTCTTTTGTGATAGCTTCGTTCGTGCTCTTCGAATAATCGAATTATTTTATCTACGTTATTCACTAATGATAAAACTCTATTTATCAGCTCATATTCGTCAGGAAAACATATTTATTGTTAGCCATGACGACCTCACTCAAATTTCGGGACGAAATTTCTTTAACGGGTAGGTACTGTGATGACCCAGGAATTTCCGACCAAATTTAAACTTAATCTTTATACAAATTCGACACGATAAGCAACGTCTGTAATGTTGAGTCTCAAAAAGCTTGAACTGTTCCATGTATACATTTATCCTTTGACTATTCCCGACGATTCACGAACCATTGTATGTAACCACATAAGTAAATAAATGTATAGATTATATAAAAATAAGTGTATATATTAATTTGAATTAATACAATCTAATCAATGAATTGAAAATATAAAGTAATATACAAAAAATAATTAATCTATTATTAAAATGAATATATACATATATTTATATAAATTCTATACATAAATATAAATAATACTATATATATATTGTAATATATATATATATATATATATATATATATATATATATATATATATATATATATATATATATATATATATATATATATATATATATATATATAAGATTAAATATTCAAAGTATGTTATTTTATATGTTATATAATATGAAACAATTAATAAACTGTAACATTAATATATTAAAGGTAATTACAAGTTAAAAATATTTGTTACTTTTATTAATATCAATATCATTATTAGTAATATGAGTATTTTAATAAGAAAATGGAAACATGTAACTTTTTATATCTTCATTATGATTAGATATTATTATAAAAATATGTAACACTTAGTATTATATGATATACTATATAGTTATAATACATAATCTCTAAACGGTAATACGAATATATTAATTAAAGTTGTTATAACAATATTGTTATTATTTTTAATAATAATATCGATACCAGTACTAATAATATTATTATCTTAAAAATAAAAATATATAGATATGAAAATAGATACATATAACTTGTTATACCTAAATTATTACTTGTATTATTATTATTAGATATTATTATTATTTTCATCATTAATAATTATTAACATTTTCATTAAATGTTATTATTATTATTATTATTTAAAAATCATCATCTTATCATTATTTTTATTTACATTTAATTTTATCATATTTAGTATTTCTTGATGTTATTAATTATCTTTATCATTAATACTAGTATCATTTTTATTATTATTATTATTAGTGTGTTTAATATTTAATTTATTATTATCTTATTATTAATTATTAAAACTAATTACAATATATAAAAACTATTATATATCTCGTGATATGTATCTCATATCTGTATCAAATTTTTTTTTTCTTCTGTCCTTGTTTTGTCATCTGTCGATTTTTGACTACTTTTACAAACAAAGTCAGTAGGGACAGCCATAGGTTTTATTTTTATTCATTTTTTCCTTATCTGCTTTATATCATTTTTGTTTGATACCTTTTGGCTCAATTAGCTGTCAAACCCTCACATGGCAAATAATCGATCAAGTCATTCAAATTGAAAAGGGAGTTATTCAGATTCTCTACCAATTATCATGTTCAAATACTGCACCAAAATAATTAAAACAGAAATAGCCATAAGAACTCTGTTCGTGACCCATTTTATTCGAAATCTCAAATTCGAGTCAATCTTCAAAATCTAGAATTGTGGGAGTATTAGAAATCTTTTGCTCGGAATTTCTGCAAAGTTTCAATTGCTAATTCTTAAAATCAAGCACGAATTGTGAAGTCAAAGGTTTGGTTTGTAAAAGTCAAAATTTTTTTTAAAGAACGAATTCGAACTAACCGTTTAAATTCAAGTCCAATTGTTGATTCTTGAAGATTATATAAACGATTTACTACTTAACTCGTGTTATAACCTTGGTCCAAAACGTACCCGAAATCAAAAATCAATTTTTATTTTTTTTTACATAAACAGCGACGCAGGTATACCTTCTGTTTATTTTTTTTTATTTTTTTTATTATTTTTTTTTTTTCAAACACATATGTATAAACTATGAATCTATGATAGACTACAAGTTTTTTTTTTTTTCCTGTTGGGCGTAATTAATGTAGTTAATGAGTTTAGCCGATTGTTTATGATGGGAAGAAGATGAAGAAGGGAACAAGCGAGTACAAGGGTTAAATAAATTAGGGTGGTAGTTAAATCAGATAAGCAGCAGTCAGTAGAATGGTTAAGTGTGGTGTCAGGATTCAAGAGGTCGCGGGTTCAATCCCTGCTTTGGGCAAATATTTTTTAAAGACTTTCAAGGTAGCTCTATATTTTTAAAAATCATTACTAATATTACTATTGTTATTTTTATTGTTATAACTTATTATTGTTATGGTTATTATTATTATTATTAATAACATTATTATTAAATAATAGTGTTATTTATAATATCAAGTATTATGAATACCAATGATTATTAGTATTATCAATATAAATATAAGTATTATTTGTATAATAACTATTATTAGCATTATAATTCTAATTATAAGTATCGTGATTGCCATTATTACCATAAATATAAATATTATAACTATTATTATTGTTATTTGTAGTATAAATATTACTTATGATATTGTTATAATAAATTTAATATTGTTACCATTATGATAAAGATGTTTATTATTATTAACATTATTCTTATAGTATTACAAATTAGTATCATTTTCGTAAATATTAGTATTAATACCTTTTTACAAATAATAGAAGTGTTAATATTGACATAAGTAACATTATATCACGAGTACTATTATTATGTAGGTATTAAAATCTTCGTCGTGAATATTATTAACAGAAAAATTAATATTATTACAAATATTAATAATAATATCACTACTAGAATTATTATGATTCTTACAATAATATATATAGATATAATATATGAAATTTGTTCGATTACGAGTATATGTATTAATGAATATACAAATGATATAGGTTCGTGAATCCGAGGCCAACCCTGCATTGTTCAATATAGTCATACGTATTTTTACTACAAAATACATAAGGTGAGTTTCATTAATCCCTTTTTAAATGCTTTCGCAATATATATTTTTGGAACTGAGAATGCATGCGCTGCTTTTATAAATGTTTTACGAAATGGACACAAGTGATCGAAACTACATTCTATGGTTGGATTTTTGTATTGTGGTGTAACAAGGTCGACACCCTCACAGGTGGATAATAAATTTACAACACTTTTAATATATTATACAATCTATGCCTCAACATCTCATTATGTACCTCGAGCATAATCATCAATCTACGAAGTGTTCTACATCATTTATCTTCGTCCGACATGGCGATTATGTAATCTCTAATGTTTTAGAAATTATATATTATTGTTCTAACGGTAAATCAAATGAGTTTAATATCATATTGACTCATTAAATCCATGATTACATCTGAAGAAAATATATATGTATATATATTTTCATAAAGATTGTAATTAAAATTCTTTCGTACAAACTGTTAATGGTGAAAATATTTTAACGGGTAGGTAATACCCGAGGAATATTTAGATTTCACATTAATAAGTTACAATGTACATTCTTCGAATCTGATTCAAAAGTCATTTACTATTCTACTTACATCCACAGATATACGAATCTGTTCACCACAAAATAACCATTTTCATTCAATTTCATATTTGGATTTTGACCTATCATAATCCAACAAGTGGCATAATGAAGAAAACATTTGACATAATAAAATTTGTTAGAAACAAACAAATTAACTATGAGAAATTTTGTTAAGAATTCACGCTAACTGTTCCTAGTTAATTGTTCCCAGCTAACTGATTACACTTTATTTATCGCAATTTAATTATCGCAATTTACATTCTCGCAATTTTATTTATCGTCATTTAATTTCTGTTATTTACTTTACGCATTTTATTTATTGTCATTTAATTTCTGTATTTATTTTACGCACTTTAAATATCGGGACACGTATACAAGGTTTTGACATATCATATCGACGCATCTATATATATTATTTGGAATAACCATAGACACTCTATATGCAGTAATGATCGAGTTCTCTATACAGGGTTGAGGTTTATTCTATAATAATATATATACTTTGAGTTGTGATCGAGTCTGAGACGAATACAGGTCACGATACGTATTAATTAATTCGAATATTATATATTAAACTATATATGAATTATTGAATTGCTAACTGTGGACTATCAACATTGGACAATTAAAATGAATTAAAATATTGACTATAACATATGAAACTAAACAATTCTTCAAGTTTGCCACTTGATTTCATCTTAAACCTCAATTGTATCTTGATAATTACAATCTGCGTTCAAACCTTTCATGATTCTTGAAAACACCTCAATCGATAGGATGAATCAACCGCACTTCATCTACGGAAGGAAATATTTATGCATATAGTTATGCACCTGAGAAACTCTCGGAAACTGAGTACAAGTTTAACACGTAGCCGCGTCAGATCCTTTAGCATTTATTAGCAAAAATAACTTTGCGATCCCTTTTCAAAGTAGCAAATTTTGTCACAGCTTCAGCAAATCAACTTCGACTTTTCGTTCGAAACAACCTTATTATCACCTTGATTTATATGTATGCTCTTTTATTGTTACCAGGGAACCTTTTATATTCCACCATATTACCGTCAGCGTTTAATCATCTAAAAACACAATTCTCTTTAAATCACCTCGTATCTATAACCATTGATTCAGATATGGTAGCAGTAAATGTAGAGGAATCGGCAATCAGTACTTTGAAAACTCACAGCATATCTACATCAACAGTTATATGTATAACATTTATCTCTTAGAATAATGATCTTCCATTCTGAAATTTTGAAAAACACCCAGCCTACGAATTAATACATTGAACTTTGAAAGGAAAAAAAAAACTGAATGAAGCAGCAGAAACTGTAGATAATCGTAAACGAACTTAACCGTCGAAAGTTTGATGATAAAGAATGGAGTATTGGAAACACTCAATAGAAAATTTAGTACCGAAAAGTGGATTATGCGAAACTATGAAGGAAGCTGTGGACAAATCACAAAGAATAAGTTTGACTTCAAAGAATCCAAATGAATCAATGCCTGCTGAAATCTTTAGCGAATACTTTACTCTTTAACCACTCTAAATCATCGTGAATGAATTTATTCATCACAAATTGATTCTGGAATCCTAAGATATCATCGTACCTTTCTTTATTAATATCCGCAATATTTCCGAAGATATCTTCATAAATATTCTCGTTCGATAGTAATTATCTCTCTGCGATATCCGTATAATATCATAAAAGGAAACTATTTTAGTTTCTATATTCTACGAACCTTCAAATTTAAAATATGAATGTTTTTGAAGTAGTGTTGGGAACTGATGCATGAGTTAGTATAATATAATGACACTTGATCAACGTGATTATATTAAAGTAATTCATGCTGAGTTTCTAATGAAACGTGATGATTCACAGTACTATCATCATGTGCCATGTTACACGACTCTTACATTTTATCTAATCTCCAAACATATTAAGAACATATCTTCTTAATAGTTCTATTTTTCCGGATATTCTGGTAGTTTGACAAATTAAGATCGTGCCATTACCATTTTCTTCTTAGAACATTAACTATGTTCATTTCAAAATCCATACCTACGAATTCCGGACCATTATTCGCTTGACTCGAAGTCGGGAAGAGGAGACAAAAGTATAGAACTCTTGAATATAAAAGAAAATATAAAGCTCGACAACAACACATAAATTACAAACCGTGTATATCAATACGTATCGCAACATAATGACACAGGAGAATTAAAAACACTATAACCCCAAAGGCGAAGTAGAAGTAAATAGATTCCTCCGGTGGGAATTGGAAAAGAAGAATGACAGATATGAAAGTTAAGAGTATATCAAGGATCAGAACGGGATGGAGCATAGTGAGAAATGTTTTAAAGTATGAATTGAGGAGAAAGAAAAGAAGATGTGAGATATGGAAAATAAAGAAAAAGAAGGGGGTGGATTTATAGTGAAATATCCGACAGAGTAATCGAAACAGATTATCGCATTTAATCAAAGAAGATCCTGATTTCCTTAATCGCAGAAGAACCAAATGTTATTACAAAGATTTTCATTAATCCCTTGAATTCCGGAAATCAATCGTAACCACGTCATCGGTTAAAACGAATATACATTTACTCATTTCACTCTTTTGCGATAGCTTCACTTATACTCTTCGCGTAATCAAATTGTTTTATCCATATTTCTCAATGATGATAAAACTCTTTTATCAACTCATATACGTCATTAAAACATTTTTATTGTTAACCATGACTACCTCATTCAAATTTCGGGACGAAATTTCTTTAACGGGTAGGTACTGTGATGACCCAGGAATTTCCAACCAAATTTAAACTTTAATCTTTATATGTTTCCGACACGATAAGCAAAGTCTGAAATGTTGAGTCTCAAAAATTTTGAACTGATGTAATATTCATTTAACCATTGACTATTCCTGACGATTCACGAACAATTGTTTATAAATAAATGTGTGTGTGTGTATATATATATATATATATATATATATATATATATATAAATATATGTGTAAATATAATTGTATGAAATAATAAAATGCCAATTAATCAGTAGAATTAAATACGTAATGTAAACTACACTTTTCATATTGACTAAATAGTTAAGAAACTAAAACATGTAGATACTTAGTACTAATTTTACCATTACTAATAATATGTAATTAAGGAGAACAACTAAAATAAGGTGAATAAACTTATTACGTTTATAAGTTTCGAATAAAAATTTATGTGGAGAATTAGTTGAGTATCTAGATGAAGTAAGATGCATTATTATTATCCCAACTTGTACCAACTTTGTTTCTATCTGATCTAATAATTCAACTTCTGTGGAGAATTAAGCCTATCCCTTTCACAAGTTTTAAATATTATCCCAACTATTCGGCACAGTTAAATTAAATCTACCAAACTCAAGATTTCATCCATCAATCACGTTACATATCACATATTCACATAATCTATTCACAATATCTAATCTATTATATATGCATGTGCTCGACACATATATGGTTACAACACAAGACCAATCTTCTCCACCATCTTCAAACCACTAGACTATCACCATCTCACCACCTCTCGATGTCAAACCACCACCGCCACCTTAAGCAACCCTTTACCACCATCATCACCAAGAAATGATTTAGTGATATAACCATCCTCCATCAAACCATCATCGACAATCGGTTTTCACTACCAAATAACCACAATCATCATCTACAACCACATCACCACCACATGTAAGTCATCTCCAACACCATCATGATTACTTCTTCCTCCTTCTTATTCATATTCTTCTTATGTAAAAACTGCCACCTATCACATACCACCTTCACCACCAAGAACCATCGGTTCCTTAACCACAAACCACCATCAACAACCACCTACTCTCTTTCTTATGTTTATGTCAAACGAACCACTATGTGTTTTTGTTTCTTGAAATCGATTAGCCACCATTTGAACAACCCATATCACCACCTTCTACACCCTTTTAGTTCGATAACCCACAAACCAAACCACCATGGTATTTTCTGTTTCTCTTATTCTGTTGAACGCACCAACACAACCATCATGCATCATAACCATTGATATATTCTATCCTCTTCTATTTTTTTCTGTTATGATCAATCAACTACAACCCAATACTGTACGTTTCTGTGTTGGTTCAAGTATAACAATAATAATAGTGGCCAGTAATGAATATATATTAAAAGAGATAGTGGTTTGGTAAATAATTAGTGGATGGACCGAGAACCCCACATGATTTATATTGTGAGCTGTTGGGATGCCTTTTGAGTCGTGTAAACAAGACAGAAAGTTAGTCGACAAATTGATAAAAGCAAGAAGCAAGTGGATGGTAGGGTTGTGATATTTAATTTACTCAAAGAAAAATTTACAAAAACCTACCAAAACCGATGTATGTATTCAATATTACTACAGCTACTGCACCGCTCATTCCCTATTTATTCTATATTTTCTTTCCGGTTTGATCTTTCATATAGCTCTACAAAACCAATCAACGAAAACCCTACTGTTAATACTTGGTTACGATTACCAGTTTATGAGTTATTTTTTCCTGGATCGATGAATTAGTCAAGTGGATCACTTAACAAGAGTTGGGCTGTTTCCTATTTCCATTTTCTATTGGGCTTGTGAATATTTTGGTGTACATGAATTGAAGCCTGTGATGTTATTATTTCTGTAGGCCGACAACCCCACCTCACAATTGTTAGTTTAAAGTAGAAATTAGTGAATGACTTTAATCATGATGATTAGATGATAGGATTAGGATGAGGAACGGTTGATGAATAAATAATCGTGATTCTGAGGTTATAATTCGAACAGTGATTAAACAAAGAACGATGATGAATTAAGTTGATAATGTTGATGATGATATAGTTATGATAGGATAATTGTGATTAGGATTGTGATTATGGAATGATGGTAATGAATTGAAAAAGATTGGGTTTAGTTTAGAAGAAGGGAATGAAAATAGAAAACTTGTTAAAAGAAATTAACATCTTAAATAGATTAGAAAAGAAACATTGGAGCAAAGGTCAGGGGTGTTTGTGCTTATTCAGAAGGTCATAGGTTCGAGCCTGGAGAGCTTCAAATTTTTATTTTCTTTTAGATGATGAAGTAGAAGGATACAGTCAGACAGGGGTTAAAAGAATTTAATCCGAGAAATAAATTAGAAGGAAGCAGATGGTGGTATGGTTAAGGGTGTTGACGGGGAGCGAGAGGTTGCGGGTTCGAATCTGGGCTATGGCAATTCTTTTTAGAAACCTTATTTTTGAGGTAGAATTATTATTATTATTATTATTATTATTATTATTATTATTATTATTATTATTATTATTATTATTATTATTATTATTATTATTATTATTATTATTATTATTATTATCATTATCATTATCATTATCATTATCATTATTATTATTATTATTATTAACACATTATTATTAATAATATTATTATCATCATTATAATTATTAACGTTATTATTATTATTATGATCATTATTATTAATATCATTATTATGAACATAATACCATCTATTATTATAAATATCATTATTAGTATCATTTTATAATTGTTAGTATTATTATTATTATTATCAACAAAAGTATTAGTAATAATATCATGTTTATTGTTAATACGATTAGTAGTATGGTTATAATTGAACTTATTATCATTATTAACATTAGTAGTAAAATAGATATATTATAATTATTATTATTTTTAAGAATTAATTATCATTATCAAAAAGTAATATTTTCATTACTATCATTTTTAGATTATGCATTTTATTAAAAACTACTGTTAGTATTATTTTTGCTAATATGAGTATTATCCTTATTATTAATTTCATCACTACAAATATTATCTTAGCATTATTAAAATACTATTTTTAATAAACAAATGATATATATATATATATATATATATATATATATATATATATATATATATATATATATATATATAATATAACAAAATTAATAATTTATTTAGCTAAAATATAAAAAAATGAATACCTAGAACATATAAGTTATTAACATAAAAAGAATATAACTAATAAATTTTATATATATGTGTATATATATATATATATATATATATATATTGATTATAAACGATTTATAACATTTGATTACATAGCGAGGTACTGGACCTCTATATGATACATTTTACAAATATTGCATTCGTTTTGAAAAGACAAACTTCCTTACATCGAAAATTGACGACATGCATACCATTTCATAATATATCTAATTATAATTATCTTAATAATAATCTTGATGAACTCGACGACTCGAATGCAACGTTTTTTGAAATATGTCATGAATGACTCCAAGAAATATCTTTAAAGTGAGCAAATGCACAGCGAAAGATTTCTTTCATACCTGAGAATAAACATGCTTTAAAGTGTCAACCAAAAGGTTGGTGAGTTCATTAGTTTATCATAAATAATCATTTCATAATTTTAATAGACCACAAGATTTCATATTTTCATTTCTCATAAACATACGTCCCATGCATAGAGACAAAAATATCATTCATATGGATTGAACACCTGGTAACCGACATTAACAATATGCATATAAGAATATCCCCATCATTCCGGGATCCTCCTTCGGACATGATATAAATTTCGAAGTACTAAAGCATCCGGTACTTTGGATGGGGCTTGTTGGGCCCGATAGATCTATCTTTAGAGTTCGTGTCAATTAGGGTGTCTGTTCCCTAATTCTTAGATTACCAGACTATATAAAAAGGGGCATATTCGACTTCGATAATTCAACCATAGAATGTAGTTTCGATTACTTGTGTCTATATCGTAAAACATTTATAAAAGCAGCGCATGTATTCTCAGTCCCAAAAATATATATTGCAAAGGCATTTAAAAAGGGAGTAATGAAACTCACACATATAAATATTGTAAAACAGTTAATAAAGCATTTGCATGTATTCTCAGGCCAAAAATGTAAAGAGTAAAAAGGGCGAATGAAACTCACGCATATAAATATGGTAAAACAGTTAATAAAGCATTTGCATGTATTCTCAGCCCAAAAACGTAAAGAGTAAAAGGGAGCAAATGAAACTCACGATACTGTATTTTGTAGTAAAAATACATATGACGTCATTGAACAATGCAGGGTTGACCTCGGATTCACGAACCTATATCATTTATATATATATTAACACTTATAATAACAACTAACGAGTTTTATATATTAATATTAATATGCTTTATAATTTGTATGTTATATTAATAAATAGTTTAATTATATACTTATTTTATATATATTTTAGTTAATTATATATATGATTATATTAAAAGGTATTTATCTATTATATATAACTTAGTTAATATTTTATAATAATGATAATAAAAGTGGTTTTAATAAAATGAAAATTTTAATAATAATGATAACGCAAATAATACTTTTTGATACTAGTACATAATACTTAATAATGATGATTGTAACAATCTTTTAATTATGGTAATCTTAATAATAATACTTTTATTAATATAATAATTTTTCTACTAATGATAATAATAAAGATATTTATAATAATAATAATAATAACAATAATAATAATAATACTAACACTTAATGATATGATTTAATAATAACAAAAATAATAATAATAATAATAATAATAATAATAATAATAATAATAATAATAATAATAATAATAATAATAATAATAATAATAATAATAATAATAATAATAATAATATTGATAAATGGCTACCTTCAAAGGCTCAAAAAGAATAATGAATCGCCCAAGTCAGGACTCAAACTCACGACCTTCCGCTCACGCGTTAACCCTCAGACCATTACGCCATTTCAGTGTTTATGAATTAAACCGTAACCCATTTATATATATTTATATACATCGCATTCTATCTGTCTCAACCCATTAACACTACAGAATTCGGCCCAAAGGGAAAACAGGATATTCGGCCCAACATGCCCAAATGTTTATTTTTATTATTATTTTTATTATTATTAATATTATTATTATTATCATTGTGAATAAAATTACTATTTTTATGATATTTATAGTTATCATTATTATTTTGTTATCATTAATATTATTAAAAAAATTATCATTTGAATTATTATTATTATTATCATCATTACTAGTATTATCACTATTTTTAGTATTATAAATATTATTTTAACTAACAAAGGGCATTTATATATTTTACATCTATATTAATATTAGACACTATTTTGTTTAATAAAATGTTATTATAATTAAGTTACAAATAATATATAAATATATTTTAAATTAAAGCATATATATAAATAAAAGTTCTAATACATTATTTAATATTTTAAAGTATTAATATATAATATTTATAATAAATAACATATATTATATCCTAATTAAAATACTTTAATAACTACCAAGCATCTAAAATATATAAAATAGATATAATTAATTTATTTATTAATATAACATACAAATCCTAAATATAAGAAGTATACTATTAGTATTAATATATAAACTTGTTAATTGATATTATTTGTTTTAATATATATATAAATGATATAGGTTCATGAATCTGAGGCCAACCTTACACTTGTTCAATGATGTTATATGTATTTTTACTACGAAATACAGTATGGTGAGTTTCATTTGCCTTTTTACCCTTTTATATTTTTGGGCTGAGAATACATGCGCAACTTTTATAACAGTTTTACGAAATAGACACAAGTAATCGAATCTACATTCTATGGTTGAATGATCGAATGTAGTTTCACGTACTTGTGTCTATTTTGTAAATCATTTATAAAACCTGCATGTATTCTCATCCCAAAAATATTAGATTTTAAAAGTGGGACTATAACTCACTTGCACAGATTTTTACTTCGTCGGGAAGTAAGACTTGGCCACTGGTTGATTCACGAACCTATAACAATATATACATATACATATATATCAAAGTATGTTCAAAATATATTTACAACACTTTTAATATATTTTGATGTTTTAAGTTTATTAAGTCAGCTGTCCTCGTTAGTAACCTATAACTAGTTGTCCACAGTTAGATATACAGAAATAAATCGATAAATATTATCTTGAATCAATCCACGACCCAGTGTATACGTATCTCAGTATTGATCACAACTCAAACTATACATATTTTGGAATCAACCTCAACCCTGTATAGCTAACTCCAACATTCACATATAGAGTGTCTATGGTTGTTCCGAAATATATATAGATGTGTCGACATGATAGGTCGAAACATTGTATACGTGTCTATGGTATCTCAAGATTACATAATATACAATACAAGTTGATTAAGTTATGGTTGGAATATATTTGTTACCAATTTTCACGTAGCTAAAATGAGAAAAATTATCCAATCTTGTTTTACCCATAACTTCTTCATTTTAAATCCGTTTTGAGTGAATCAAATTGCTATGTTTTCATATTGAACTCTATTTTATGAATCTAAACAGAAAAAGTATAGGTTTATAGTCGGAAAAATAAGTTACAAGTCGTTTTTGTAAAGGTAGTCATTTCAGTCGAAAGAACGACGTCTAGATGACCATTTTAGAAAACATACTTCCACTTTGAGTTTAACCATAATTTTTGGATATAGTTTCATGTTCATAATAAAAATCATTTTCTCAGAATAACAACTTTTAAATCAAAGTTTATCATAGTTTTTAATTAACTAACCCAAAACAGCCCGCGGTGTTACTACGACGGCGTAAATCCGGTTTTACGGTGTTTTTCGTGTTTCCAGGTTTTAAATCATTAAGTTAGCATATCATATAGATATAGAACATGTGTTTAGTTTATTTTAAAAGTCAAGTTAGAAGGATTAACTTTTGTTTGCGAACAAGTTTAGAATTAACTAAACTATGTTCTAGTGATTACAAGTTTAAACCTTCGAATAAGATAGCTTTATATGTAAGAATCGAATGATGTTATGAACATCATTACTACCTTAAGTTCCTTGGATAAACCTACTGGAAAAGATAAAAATGGATCTAGCTTCAATGGATCCTTGGATGGCTCGAAGTTCTTGAAGCAGAATCATGACACGAAAACAAGTTCAAGTAAGATCATTACTTAAAATAAGATTGTTATAGTTATAGAAATTGAACCAAAGTTTGAATATGATTATTACCTTGTATTAGAATGATAACCTACTGTAAGAAACAAAGATTTCTTGAGGTTGGATGATCACCTTACAAGATTGGAAGTGAGCTAGCAAACTTGAAAGTATTCTTGATTTTATGAAACTAGAACTTTTGGAATTTATGAAGAACACTTAGAACTTGAAGATAGAACTTGAGAGAGATCAATTAGATGAATAAAATTGAAGAATGAAAGTGTTTGTAGGTGTTTTTGGTCGTTGGTGTATGGATTAGATATAAAGGATATGTTATTTTGTTTTCATGTAAATAAGTCATGAATGATTACTCATATTTTTGTAATTTTATGAGATATTTCATGCTAGTAGCCAAATGATGGTTCCCACATGTGTTAGGTGACTCACATGGGCTGCTAAGAGCTGATCATTGGAGTGTATATACCAATAGTACATACATCTAAAAGCTGTGTATTGTACGAGTACGAATACGGGTGCATACGAGTAGAATTGTTGATGAAACTGAACGAGGATGTAATTGTAAGCATTTTTGTTAAGTAGAAGTATTTTGATAAGTGTATTGAAGTCTTTCAAAAGTGTATAAATACATATTAAAACACTACATGTATATACATTTTAACTGAGTCGTTAAGTCATCGTTAGTCGTTACATGTAAGTGTTGTTTTGAAACTTTTAGGTTAACGATCTTGTTAAATGTTGTTAACCCAATGTTTATAATATCAAATGATATTTTAAATTATTATATTATCATGATATTATCATGTATGAATATCTCTTAATATGATATATATACATTAAATGTCTTTACAACGATAATCGTTACATATATGTCTCGTTTAAAAATCATTAAGTTAGTAGTCTTGTTTTTACATATGTAGTTCATTGTTAATATACTTAATGATATGTTTACTTATCATAGTATCATGTTAACTATATATATATCCATATATATATGTCATCATATAGTTTTTACAAGTTTTAACGTTCGTGAATCACCGGTCAACTTGGGTGGTCAATTGTCTATATGAAACATATTTCAATTAATCAAGTCTTAACAAGTTTGATTGCTTAACATGTTGGAAACATTTAATCATGTAAATATCAATCTCAATTAATATATATAAACATGGAAAAGTTCGGGTCACTACAGTACCTACCCGTTAAATAAATTTTGTCCCGAAATTTTAAGCTGTTGAAGGTGTTGATGAATCTTCTGGAAATAGATGCGGGTATTTCTTCTTCATCTGATCTTCACGCTCCCAGGTGAACTCGGGTCCTCTACGAGCATTCCATCGAACCTTAACAATTGGTATCTTGTTTTGCTTAAGTCTTTTAACCTCACGATCCATTATTTCGACGGGTTCTTCGATGAATTGAAGTTTTTCGTTGATTTAGATTTCATCTAACGGAATAGTGAGATCTTCTTTAGTAAAACATTTCTTTAAATTCGAGACGTGGAAAGTGTTATGTACAGCCGCGAGTTGTTGAGGTAACTCAAGTCGGTAAGCTACTGGTCCGACACGATCAATAATCTTGAATGGTCCAATATACCTTGGATTTAATTTCCCTCGTTTACCAAATCGAACAACGCCTTTCCAAGGTGCAACTTTAAGCATGACCATCTCTCCAATTTCAAATTCTATATCTTTTCTTTTAATGTCAGCGTAGCTCTTTTGTCGACTTTGGGCGGTTTTCAACCGTTGTTGAATTTGGATGATCTTCTCGGTAGTTTCTTGTATAATCTCCGGACCCGTAATCTGTCTATCCCCCACTTCACTCCAACAAATCGGAGACCTGCACTTTCTACCATAAAGTGCTTCAAACGGCGCCATCTCAATGCTTGAATGGTAGCTGTTGTTGTAGGAAAATTCTGCTAACGGTAGATGTCGATCCCAACTGTTTCCGAAATCAATAACACATGCTCGTAGCATGTCTTCAAGCGTTTGTATCGTCCTTTCGCTCTGCCCATCAGTTTGTGGATGATAGGCAGTACTCATGTCTAGACGAGTTCCTAATGCTTGCTGTAATGTCTGCCAGAATCTTGAAATAAATCTGCCATCCCTATCAGAGATAATAGAGATTGGTATTCCATGTCTGGAGACGACTTCCTTCAAATACAGTCGTGCTAACTTCTCCATCTTGTCATCTTCTCTTATTGGTAGGAAGTGTGCTGATTTGGTAAGACGATCAACTATTACCCAAATAGTATCAAAACCACTTGCAGTCCTTGGCAATTTAGTGATGAAATCCATGGTAATGTTTTCCCATTTCCATTCCGGGATTTCGGGTTGTTGAAGTAGACCTGATGGTTTCTGATGCTCAGCTTTGACCTTAGAACACGTCAAACATTCTCCTACGTATTTAGCAACATCGGCTTTCATACCCGGCCACCAAAAATGTTTCTTGAGATCCTTGTACATCTTCCCCGTTCCAGGATGTATTGAGTATCTGGTTTTATGAGCTTCTCTAAGTACCATTTCTCTCATATCTCCAAATTTTGGTACCCAAATCCTTTCAGCCCTATACCGGGTTCCGTCTTCCCGAATATTAAGATGCTTCTCCGATCCTTTGGGTATTTCATCCTTTAAATTTCCCTCTTTTAAAACTCCTTGTTGCGCCTCCTTTATTTGAGTAGTAATGTTATTATGAATCATTATATTCATAGATTTTACTCGAATGGGTTCTCTGTCCTTCCTGCTCAAGGCATCGGCTACCACATTTGCCTTCCCCGGGTGGTAACGAATCTCAAAGTCGTAATCATTCAATAATTCAATCCACCTACGCTGCCTCATATTCAGTTGTTTCTGATTAAATATGTGTTGAAGACTTTTGTGGTCGGTATATATAATACTTTTGACCCCATATAAGTAGTGCCTCCAAGTCTTTAATGCAAAAACAACCGCGCCTAATTCCAAATCATGCGTCGTATAATTTTGTTCGTGAATCTTCAATTGTCTAGACGCATAAGCAATCACCTTCGTTCGTTGCATTAATACACAACCGAGACCTTGCTTTGATGCATCACAATAAATCACAAAATCATCATTCCCTTCAGGCAATGACAATATAGGTGCCGTAGTTAGCTTTTTCTTCAATAACTGAAACGCTTTCTCTTGTTCATCATTCCATTCAAATTTCTTCCCTTTATGCGTTAATGCAGTCAAGGGTTTTGCTATTCTGGAAAAGTCTTGGATGAACCTTCTGTAGTAACCAGCTAGTCCTAAAAACTGGCGTATGTGTTTCGGAGTTTTCGGGATTTCCCACTTTTCAACAGTTTCTATCTTTGCCGGATCCACCTTAATACCTTCTTTGTTCACTATGTGACCGAGGAATTGAACTTCTTCCAACCAAAATGCACACTTTGAAAACTTAGCGTACAATTCTTCCTTCCTCAATACTTCTAACACCTTTCTCAAATGTTCACCGTGTTCTTGGTCATTCTTTGAGTAAATAAGTATGTCATCAATGAAAACAATGACAAACTTGTCAAGGTATGGTCCACACACTCGGTTCATAAGGTCCATGAACACAGCTGGTGCATTAGTTAAACCAAACGGCATGACCATAAACTCGTAATGACCGTAACGTGTTCTGAAAGCAGTCTTTGGAATATCATCTTCTTTCACCCGCATTTGATGATACCCGGAACGTAAGTCAATCTTTGAATAAACAGACGAGCCTTGTAGTTGATCAAATAAGTCGTCGATTCTCGGTAGTGGGTAGCGGTTCTTGATGGTAAGTTTGTTTAACTCTCGGTAGTCGATACACAACCTGAATGTACCATCTTTCTTCTTGACAAACAAAACAGGAGCTCCCCACGGTGATGTGCTTGGTCGAATGAAACCACGCTCTAAAAGTTCTTGTAATTGGCTTTGCAGTTATTTCATCTCGCTGGGTGCGAGTCTGTAAGGAGCACGAGCTATTGGTGCAGCTCCTGGTACAAGATCTATTTGAAATTCAACGGATCGATGTGGGGGTAATCCCGGTAATTCTTTCGGAAATACATCGGGAAATTCTTTTGCAATGGGAACATCATTGATGCTCTTTTCTTCAGTTTGTACTTTCTCGACGTGTGCTAGAACAGCATAGCAACCTTTTCTTATTAGTTTTTGTGCCTTCAAATTACTAATAAGATGTAGCTTCGTGTTGCCCTTTTCTCCGTACACCATTAAGGGTTTTCCTTTTTCTCGTATAATGCGAATTGCATTTTTGTAACAAACGATCTCCGCTTTCACTTCTTTCAACCAGTCCATACCGATTATCACATCAAAACTCCCTAACTCTACTGGTATCAAATCAATCTTAAATGTTTCGCTAACCATTTTAATTTCTCGATTCCGACATATATTATCTGCTGAAATTAATTTACCATTTGCTAATTCGAGTAAAAATTTACTATCCAAAGGCGTCAATGGACATCTTAATTTAGCACAAAAATCTCTACTCATATAGCTTCTATCCGCACCCGAATCAAATAAAACGTAAGCAGATTTATTGTCAATAAGAAACGTACCCGTAACAAGCTCCGGGTCTTCCTGTGCCTCTACCGCATTAATATTGAAAACTCTTCCACGGCCTTGTCCATTCGTGTTCTCCTGGTTCGGGCAATTTCTAATAATGTGGCCTGGTTTTCCACATTTATAACAAACTACATTGGCATAACTTGCTCCGACACTACTTGCTCCGCCATTACTCGTTCCGACACCATTTGTTCCTTTCGTTCTATTAACCCCTGGTCCGTAGACCTCACACTTCGCCGCGCTATGACCATTTCTTTTACACTTGTTGCAAAATTTGGTGCAGAACCCCGAGTGATTCTTTTCACACCTTTGGCATAGCTGCTTCTGATTGTTGTTGTTGTTGCGGTTATTATTGTTGTTGGGATAATTGTTGTAGTTGCTGTTGTTGTTGTTGTTGTTGTTGTTGTTGTTGGGCCGTTTGTTGTAGTTGCGATTGATGTTGCGATTGTTGGGATAATTGTAACGATTATCGTTGTAAAGACATTTAATGTATATATATCATATTAAGAGATATTCATACATGATAATATCATGATAATATAATAATTTAAAATATCATTTGATATTATAAACATTGGGTTAACAACATTTAACAAGATCGTTAACCTAAAAGTTTCAAAACAACACTTACATGTAACGACTAACGATGACTTAACGACTCAGTTAAAATGTATATACATGTAGTGTTTTAATATGTATTTATACACTTTTGAAAGACTTCAATACACTTATCAAAATACTTCTACTTAACAAAAATGCTTACAATTACATCCTCGTTCAGTTTCATCAACAATTCTACTCGTATGCACCCGTATTCGTACTCGTACAATACACAGCTTTTAGATGTATGTACTATTGGTATATACACTCCAATGATCAGCTCTTAGCAGCCCATGTGAGTCACCTAACACATGTGGGAACCATCATTTGGCTACTAGCATGAAATATCTCATAAAATTACAAAAATATGAGTAATCATTCATGACTTATTTACATGAAAACAAAATAACATATCCTTTATATCTAATCCATACACCAACGACCAAAAACACCTACAAACACTTTCATTCTTCAATTTTATTCATCTAATTGATCTCTCTCAAGTTCTATCTTCAAGTTCTAAGTGTTCTTCATAAATTCCAAAAGTTCTAGTTTCATAAAATCAAGAATACTTTCAAGTTTGCTAGCTCACTTCCAATCTTGTAAGGTGATCATCCAACCTCAAGAAATCTTTGTTTCTTACAGTAGGTTATCATTCTAATACAAGGTAATAATCATATTCAAACTTTGGTTCAATTTCTATAACTATAACAATCTTATTTTAAGTAATGATCTTACTTGAACTTGTTTTCGTGTCATGATTCTGCTTCAAGAACTTCGAGCCATCCAAGGATCCATTGAAGCTAGATCCATTTTTATCTTTTCCAGTAGGTTTATCCAAGGAACTTAAGGTAGTAATGATGTTCATAACATCATTCGATTCTTACATATAAAGCTATCTTATTCGAAGGTTTAAACTTGTAATCACTAGAACATAGTTTAGTTAATTCTAAACTTGTTCGCAAACAAAAGTTAATCCTTCTAACTTGACTTTTAAAATAAACTAAACACATGTTCTATATCTATATGATATGCTAACTTAATGATTTAAAACCTGGAAACACGAAAAACACCGTAAAACCGGATTTACGCCGTCGTAGTAACACCGCGGGCTGTTTTGGGTTAGTTAATTAAAAACTATGATAAACTTTGATTTAAAAGTTGTTATTCTGAGAAAATGATTTTTATTATGAACATGAAACTATATCCAAAAATTATGGTTAAACTCAAAGTGGAAGTATGTTTTCTAAAATGGTCATCTAGACGTCGTTCTTTCGACTGAAATGACTACCTTTACAAAAACGACTTGTAACTTATTTTTCCGACTATAAACCTATACTTTTTCTGTTTAGATTCATAAAATAGAGTTCAATATGAAAACATAGCAATTTGATTCACTCAAAACGGATTTAAAATGAAGAAGTTATGGGTAAAACAAGATTGGATAATTTTTCTCATTTTAGCTACGTGAAAATTGGTAACAAATATATTCCAACCATAACTTAATCAACTTGTATTGTATATTATGTAATCTTGAGATACCATAGACACGTATACAATGTTTCGACCTATCATGTCGACACATCTATATATATTTCGGAACAACCATAGACACTCTATATGTGAATGTTGGAGTTAGCTATACAGGGTTGAGGTTGATTCCAAAATATGTATAGTTTGAGTTGTGATCAATACTGAGATACGTATACACTGGGTCGTGGATTGATTCAAGATAATATTTATCGATTTATTTCTGTATATCTAACTGTGGACAACTAGTTATAGGTTACTAACGAGGACAGCTGACTTAATAAACTTAAAACATCAAAATATATTAAAAGTGTTGTAAATATATTTTGAACATACTTTGATATATATGTATATGTATATATTGTTATAGGTTCGTGAATCAACCAGTGGCCAAGTCTTACTTCCCGACGAAGTAAAAATCTGTGCAAGTGAGTTATAGTCCCACTTTTAAAATCTAATATTTTTGGGATGAGAATACATGCAGGTTTTATAAATGATTTACAAAATAGACACAAGTACGTGAAACTACATTCTATGGTTGAATTATCGAAATCGAATATGCCCCTTTTTATTAAGTCTGGTAATCTAAGAATTAGGGAACAGACACCCTAATTGACGCGAATCCTAAAGATAGATCTATTGGGCCTAACAAACCCCATCCAAAGTACCGGATGCTTTAGTACTTCGAAATTTATATCATATCCGAAGGGTGTCCCGGAATGATGGGGATATTCTTATATATGCATCTTGTTATTGTCGGTTACCAGGTGTTCACCATATGAATGATTTTTATCTCTATGTATGGGATGTGTATTGAAATATGAAATCTTGTGGTCTATTGTTACGATTTGATATATATAGGTTAAACCTATAACTCACCAACATTTTTGTTGACGTTTAAAGCATGTTTATTCTCAGGTGAATATTAAGAGCTTCCGCTGTTGCATACTAAAATAAGGACAAGATTTGGAGTCCATGTTTGTATGATATTGTGTAAAAACTGCATTCAAGAAACTGATTTCGATGTAACATATTTGTATTGTAAACCATTATGTAATGGTCGTGTGTAAACAGGATATTTTAGATTATCATTATTTGATAATCTACGTAAAGCTTTTTAAACCTTTATTTATGAAATAAAGGTTATGGTTTGTTTTAAAAATGAATGCAGTCTTTTAAAAACGTCTCATATAGAGGTCAAAACCTCGCAACGAAATCAATTAATATGGAACGTTTTTAATCAATAAGAACGGGACATTTCAGTGAAAGGACCCGTCCTAATCCATCCGGACAAAGTCCATATTGATTATAAACGATTCATAACAGTTGATTACATAGCGAGGTACTGGACCTCTATATGATACATTTTACAAATATTGCATTCGTTTTGAAAAGACAAACTTCCTTACATCGAAAATTGACGACATGCATACCATTTCATAATATATCTAATTATAATTATCTTAATAATAATCTTGATGAACTCGACGACTCGAATGCAACGTTTTTTGAAATATGTCATGAATGACTCCAAGAAATATCTTTAAAGTGAGCAAATGCACAGCGGAAGATTTCTTTCATACCTGAGAATAAACATGCTTTAAAGTGTCAACCAAAAGGTTGGTGAGTTCATTAGTTTATAGTAACTGAAAGGACCCGTCCTAATCCATCAGGAAGAAGTCCATATCGATTATAAACGATTCACAACAATTGATTACATCGCGAGGTACTTGACCTCTATATGATACATTTTACAAACATTGCATTCGTTTTGAAAAGACAATCTTTCATTTCATTTAAAGTTGACAGACATGCATACCATTTCATAATATATCCAACTATAATTGACTTAATAATGATCTTGATAAACTCAACGACTCGAATGCAACGTCTTTTGAAATATGTCATGAATGACTCCAAGTAATATCTTTAGAATGATCAAATGCACAGCGGAAGATTTCTTTCGTACCTGAGGATAAACATGCTTTAAAGTGTCAACCAAAAAGGTTGGTGAGTTCATTAGTTTAGCATAAATAATCATTTCATAATTTTAATAGACCACAAGATTTCATATTTCCATTTCTCATAAACATACGTCCCATGCATAGAGACAAAAATATCATTCATATGGATTGAACACCTGGTAACCGACATTCACAATATACATATAAGAATATCCCCATCATTCCGGGATCCTCCTTCGGACATGATATAAATTTCGAAGTACTAAAGCATCCGGTACTTTGGATGGGGCTTGTTGGGCCCGATAGATCTATCTTTAGGATTCGCGTCAATTAGGGTGTCTGTTCCCTAATTCTTAGATTACCAGACTAAAAAGGGGCATATTCGGTTTAATAATCCAACCATAGAATGTAGTTTTAAGTACTTGTGTCTATTTCGTAAAACAGTTATAAAAGTAGCGCATGTATTCTCAGTCCCAAATATATATTGCGAAAGCATTTAAAAAGGGATTAATGAAACTCACGCATATAAATATTGTAAAACAGTTAGTAAAGCATTTGCATGTATTCTCAGCCCAAAATGTAATGAGTAAAAAGGGAGCAAATGAAACTCACGATACTGTATTTTGTAGTAAAAATACATATGACGTCATTGAACAATGCAGGGTTGACCTCGGATTCACGAACCTATATCATTTATATATATATTAACACTTATAATAACAACTAACGAGTTTTATATATTAATATTAATATGCTTTATAATTTGTATGTTATATTAATAAATAGTTTAATTATATACTTATTTTATATATATTTTAGTTAATTATATATATGATTATATTAAAAGGTATTTATCTATTATATATAACTTAGTTAATATTTTATAATAATGATAATAAAAGTGGTTTTAATAAAATGAAAATTTTAATAATAATGATAACGCAAATAATACTTTTTGATACTAGTACATAATACTTAATAATGATGATTGTAACAATCTTTTAATTATGGTAATCTTAATAATAATACTTTTATTAATATAATAATTTTTCTACTAATGATAATAATAAAGATATTTATAATAATAATAATAATAACAATAATAATAATAATACTAACACTTAATGATATGATTTAATAATAACAAAAATAATAATAATAATAATAATAATAATAATAATAATAATAATAATAATAATAATAATAATAATAATAATAATAATAATAATAATAATAATAATAATAATAATAATAATAATAATAATAATAATAATATTGATAAATGGCTACCTTCAAAGGCTCAAAAAGAATAATGAATCGCCCAAGTCAGGACTCAAACTCACGACCTTCCGCTCACGCGTTAACCCTCAGACCATTACGCCATTTCAGTGTTTATGAATTAAACCGTAACCCATTTATATATATTTATATACATCGCATTCTATCTGTCTCAACCCATTAACACTACAGAATTCGGCCCAAAGGGAAAACAGGATATTCGGCCCAACATGCCCAAATGTTTAACACAGTCCAGTCCAGCTTCTTCTGTAAAAAAAAAATATTTTGTGGTTGCCTGGGTTTGAACCCAGGACCTCTAGAATATCACCAACACACCCAACCCTTCTGCCATTTTAGTTTTTCTGTTATACCCTCTGATTAAAACTAGATAATCCGTATTTCCGTTTCCTCTTTATATCATCATCTTCCCCATGAATTCAATCGATCCATAACTAATCCTAATTTCGAATTGTGGCTTGTTCAAGACTTATAAATAATCAAAAGCTATAAGGTGTGTTTCATGATTACCAAAACAAAAGAAATAAAAAAAAAATAAAAAAAATATATACTTCTGCTCGTCGCTATCCTCAAAAAAAAAATTATTTTGCAAGTTACAACGTTATAGATAAAGGTTACAACATGAAATGGGTTAGAAAACTTTCATGGAAACTTTACAAATCATTAATTTTATCAGAAACTTCAAAACAAAAACGAATTTGGCGAAGAACAAATTAGTTGACTTTTTATATTTTAATCTTTGACTCAAAAATTCATAGTCAATAGGAAGAATTGAAGTTTCAAACTTTGCAGTTAGTTTATGTAATCCATTCCTAATAACTTTGCAATGTTACATTTCTAAATAAGTTTTAAATTCGATTATTAAAAAAAAAAATAGAAACGAACAGAGGTATCCTTTAAAAAAAATAATTATTAACTGAATACACTTACTTGATTTAAGGATAGCAGTTAATCACGCAAGAAGAAAAGAAAAAAAAAAATTAACGCTGAATGATTGATGATAAAAGTCCTAAATTTCATCTCTTATACATGTACCAATCGGTTTACAAGAGGAGACAAGGAAATCGACATACAATCACGAATAACCAGGAAAACAAATAGAAAAAGTTAAAGGAATCTGACTTTTGTTCCAATCAATTAGATAGTGGTCTGTGTATATCAAATATTACTTACTGTATATTTTTTTTATATATATAATTTATATTTAATATTAATAATAATAAATAATAATAATAATTATATAATAATTATATAGTTCATGATTGAAATCAAGCACAGGAATCTTACTTTATGATTTTCAATAATCACAGACCTTTATTACTACTAGACTGCGGACGTTGGTTACGGACTGTGTATCGTGCACCGTTGTTCACTTAGTGGCGAATAAAAAGTCTTCAGAAAAATTTCATATTTTGAAATTAACTTTATTTATTTATTTTAGTCATTATGATATAAAATTCGATCCTAAATTTGATAAATAAAAATTACATCAACTGTTCCTCTCATTTCTGGGTAAAATATAAAAAGTGTTAAAATTTAATAACTAGATCCTAACTACATTTTTAGTAAGCCTAAAATTTATAGAACTAATTTTCGAATCACCGTTTATTCTAAAATCACATAAGTTCGAATTAAACTTCTCTAAATAATAATCGAATCGTCCAACGAGTATTACAATCATTTAACATTTATTTTTAATATACATTAATTATATATAGTTATGCTTTAAATAATAATTATTATAATATCTTATTTTTATTTTATTTTACATAATTAATTAACTCGTATAATATTTTAAATTCTACTTCAAAAATATATATGTATCTATTTTCTAAGTTATCTATATTCCCTAATTTCACTTCCATGATAAATAATATGAAAATTAAATTGTTATCTTAACAAAAGTCACGAGTGAAATATAGTAAAGCATGTGTTGGAAATCAAGCAAGAATCTCTACTAACTTTTGTCTAACCCACATTAAATGACACTTTGTTCTTACTTGTAAATCACTTTTACCATTTATTCCGAATACCGTTAAAAAGAAACGATTTCTCAATTCAACGTGGGCCTCGTAGCAGAGACTCGTAACAATACTATGTATCTGATAAATCAATCATTTGATATTATCTTCTAATTCCATCGATGAACATATTGAAGCAAGTGCGCTCATGTATAATATTATACATATAATACTTTGTTAACATTTATACATATATATATATATATACACACACACACACAAATATATATACATATATATTCATATCCAATTATATAATGGTTCGTGAATCGTTGGAATCTGGTCGAGATTAAATGATTGTATGAACACAGTTTTAAACTTTTTGAGATTCAATTTAACAAACTTTGCTTATCGTGTCGGAGACATATAAAGATTTAAGTTTAAATTTGGTCGGAAATTCCCGGGTCATCACAGTACCTACCTGTTAAAAGAAATTTCGTCCCGAAATTTGAGTGAGGTCGTCATGGCTAACAATGGAAATGTTTTCATGACGAATATGAGTTAGAGTTTTATCATTATTGAGTAATATGGATAAAATCATTTGGATTTTGTGAAGAGTACAAGTGAAGCTATTACCAAAGAGTGAAATGAGTAGGTATAGATTCGTCATATCTTTTGACGTAGATAGGATTGATTTCCAAGTTCAAGAGATTTGGAGAAAATCTTCGTAATAAGATTTGGTTCTTCGGCGATTAAGGAAATCAGGACCTTCTTTGATTAAATGCGATAATCTGTTTCGATTGTTTTGTCGGGTATTTCCCTATAAATTCGCCCTCGCCATTTCCTTTATATTTTGGAGTTCCATGCTTTTGTTTTCTCTTCCCGACTTCAAGTCAAGCGAATAATGGTCCAGAATTTATAGATATAGAGTTTCGAATGATTATAATGTTCTAAGCATGAAGGAACGTGATAGCACGATTTGATTTTCAAATTTATCAACATCACGGAAGATAGAACCATCAAGAATACATTTTCTTGATTTGTTACGGAGTTAAGTAGGATGAAAGAGTTATGTAACATGGCACATGATGACGTTATGATCTGTGAATCATCACGTTTCATTTAGAAACTCAGCATGACTTACTGTAATATAATCACGTTGATCAAGTGTCATTATATTATACTAACTCATGCATCAGTTCCCATCATTACTACAATAACATTCATATTTTAAGCTTGAAAATTTACAGAATATAGAAACTAACAGTTTCTATATGATGTAATACTGATAGCACGAAAAGATTAATGATTTCAGATAAGAATAGTTATAAAAATATCTCCAGAAATATGGAGGATATTTATAATGAAAGGTACGATAATATCTCAGAATATCTAAGATCAGAGGATGATAGAAACTATTGTCTGCAAGGGTTTAGAGTAAGGAGCAAGTTATTCACTATAGACTTTAGCAGACATTGAATTATTTGGATTCTTTGAAGTCAAACTTATTCTTTGTGATTTATCCACGGCTTTCTTCATAGTTTCGCATAATCTGCTTTTCGGTACTATATTTTCTATTGAATGTTTCCAATATATTGATACACAGGAAGCACGAAGAGGTATATAATTTCGGACGAGAATATTTATGAAAATATCCTCAGAAATATCAAAGATATTGATGATGATATTTTGGAATTTCTAAGTTCGACGGTTGATGGAGAAAGATTTTCCGCAAGATTTTAACATGACTTCGGAGCAAGATATTCTCTAAAGATTTCAACGGATCCAGAATTACCTGAATCCTTTGAATATAGGATTTGGTCCTTGTATTTGTCCTTGGTCTCCTTCATGGGTAACTCAATCTGTTTTTCAATACCCAATTTTCTATCGAGCGTTCCTAACACTCCTTTCTTTATCATCAAACTTTTGTCCGTTTAGACCATCTACCATTTTTCTGTTTCCTCTGCATTTAATGCTATGATATCTGAATCATCGGTTATTAATCCGAGGTGGTTTCAGGAGAATTGTGTTTTTAGATGATTAAACGCTGATGGTAATATGATGGAATATGAAAGGTTACCTGGTAACAATAAAAGAGCACGCGTATATATAAACGTTATAATAAGGTTGTTTCGTACGAAAAGTCGAAGTTGACTTGTTGGAGCTGTGACAAAATTTGCTAATTTGGAAAGGGATTGCAAAGTTATTTTGGGTAATAATAACACTAAGAAATTAGCATAGCTACGTTTTAAACGTTTACTCAGTTTCTGAGAATTTTTCAGATGCATAACTAAATGCATCACTCTTTTCTTACGTAAATGAAGTGCGGTTGGTTCATCCTCTCGATTGAGGTATTTTCAAGAATTACGAAAGGTTTGAACGCATATTGTATTTGTCAAGATACAAATGAGGTTTGAGATGAAACCAAGTGGCAACTTGAAGAATTGTTTAGTTTCATATATTATAATCAATATTTTTAATTCATTTTAATTGTCCATCGTTATTAGTCCACAGTCGATAGTCCACAGTTAACAATCTAATAATTTATATATAGTTTAATATATAATATTCGAATTAATTACTAAATATCGTGACCCGTGTACATGTCTCAGACTCGATCACAACTCAAAGTATATATATTATTTGAGAATCAACCTCAACCCTGTATAGAGAACTCAATCATTACTGCATATAGAGTGTCTATGGTTATTCCAAATAATATATATAGATGCGTCGATATGATATGTCAAAACCTTGTATACGTGTCCCGATATTTAAAGTGCGTAAAATAAATACAGAAATTAAATGACAATAAATAAAATGCGTAAAGTAAATAACAGAAATTAAATGACGATAAATAAAATTGCGAGAATGTAAATTGCGATAATTAAATTGCGATAAATAAAGTGTAATCAGTTAGCTGGGAACAATTAACTAGGAACAGTTAGCGTGAATTCTTAACAAAATTTCTCATAGTTAATTTGTTTGTTTCTAACAAATTTTATTATGTCAAATGTTTTCTTCATTATGCCACTTGTTGGATTATGATAGGTCAAAATCCAAATATGAAATTGAATGAAAATGGTTATTTTGTGGTGAACAGATTCGTATATCTGTGGATGTAAGTAGAATAGTAAATGACTTTTGAATCAGATTATGCGAAACTATGAAGAAAGCCGTGGATAAATCACAAAGAATAAGTTTGACTTCAAAGAATCCAAATAATTCAATGTCTGCTAAAGTCTATAGTGAATAACTTGCTCCTTACTCTAAACCCTTGCAGGCAATAGTTTCTATCATCCTCTGATCTTAGATATTCCAAGATATCATCGTATCTTTCATTATAAATATCCTCCATATTTCTGAAGATATTTTCATAACTATTCTTATCGGAAATCATTAATCTCTTAGTACTATCAGTGTTACATCATATAAAAACAGTTGGTTTCTATATTCTGTAAATTTTCAAGCTTAAAATATGAATGTTATTGTAGTAATGATGGGAACTGATGCATGAGTTAGTATAATATAATGACACTTGATCAACGTGATTATATTACAGTAAGTCATGCTGAGTTTCTAAATGAAACGTGATGATTCACAGATCATAACGTCATCATGTGCCATGTTACATAACTCTTTCATCCTACTTAACTCCGTAACAAATCAAGAAAATGTATTCTTGATGGTTCTATCTTCCGTGATGTTGATAAATTTGAAAATCAAATCGTGCTATCACGTTCCTTCATGCTTAGAACATTATAATCATTCGAAACTCTATATCTATAAATTCTGGACCATTATTCGCTTGACTTGAAGTCGGGAAGAGAAAACAAAAGCATGGAACTCCAAAATATAAAGGAAATGGCGAGGGCGAATTTATAGGGAAATACCCGACAAAACAATCGAAACAGATTATCGCATTTAATCAAAGAAGGTCCTGATTTCCTTAATCGCCGAAGAACCAAATCTTATTACGAAGATTTTCTCCAAATCTCTTGAACTTGGAAATCAATCCTATCTACGTCAAAAGATATGACGAATCTATACCTACTCATTTCACTTTTTGGTAATAGCTTCACTTGTACTCTTCACAAAATCCAAATGATTTTATCCATATTACTCAATAATGATAAAACTCTAACTCATATTCGTCATGAAAACATTTCCATTGTTAGCCATGACGACCTCACTCAAATTTCGGGACGAAATTTCTTTTAACAGGTAGGTACTGTGATGACCCGGGAATTTCCGACCAAATTTAAACTTAAATCTTTATATGTCTCCGACACGATAAGCAAAGTTTGTTAAATTGAATCTCAAAAAGTTTAAAACTGTGTTCATACAATCATTTAATCTCGACCAGATTCCAACGATTCACGAACCATTATATAATTGGATATGAATATATATGTATATATATTTGTGTGTGTGTGTGTGTATATATATATATATATGTATAAATGTTAACAAAGTATTATATGTATAATATTATACATGAGCGCACTTGCTTCAATATGTTCATCGATGGAATTAGAAGATAATATCAAATGATTGATTTATCAGATACATAGTATTGTTACGAGTCTCTGCTACGAGGCCCACGTTGAATTGAGAAATCGTTTCTTTTTAACGGTATTCGGAATAAATGGTAAAAGTGATTTACAAGTAAGAACAAAGTGTCATTTAATGTGGGTTAGACAAAAGTTAGTAGAGATTCTTGCTTGATTTCCAACACATGCTTTACTATATTTCACTCGTGACTTTTGTTAAGATAACAATTTAATTTTCATATTATTTATCATGGAAGTGAAATTAGGGAATATAGATAACTTAGAAAATAGATACATATATATTTTTGAAGTAGAATTTAAAATATTATACGAGTTAATTAATTATGTAAAATAAAATAAAAATAAGATATTATAATAATTATTATTTAAAGCATAACTATATATAATTAATGTATATTAAAAATAAATGTTAAATGATTGTAATACTCGTTGGACGATTCGATTATTATTTAGAGAAGTTTAATTCGAACTTATGTGATTTTAGAATAAACGGTGATTCGAAAATTAGTTCTATAAATTTTAGGCTTACTAAAAATGTAGTTAGGATCTAGTTATTAAATTTTAACACTTTTTATATTTTACCCAGAAATGAGAGGAACAGTTGATGTAATTTTTATTTATCAAATTTAGGATCGAATTTTATATCATAATGACTAAAATAAATAAATAAAGTTAATTTCAAAATATGAAATTTTTCTGAAGACTTTTTATTCGCCACTAAGTGAACAACGGTGCACGATACACAGTCCGTAACCAACGTCCGCAGTCTAATAGTAATAAAGGTCTGTGATTATTGAAAATCATAAAGTAAGATTCCTGTGCTTGATTTCAATCATGAACTATATAATTATTATATAATTATTATTATTATTTATTATTATTAATATTAAATATAAATTATATATATAAAAAAAATATACAGTAAGTAATATTTGATATACACAGACCACTATCTAATTGATTGGAACAAAAGTCAGATTCCTTTAACTTTTTCTATTTGTTTTCCTGGTTATTCGTGATTGTATGTCGATTTCCTTGTCTCCTCTTGTAAACCGATTGGTACATGTATAAGAGATGAAATTTAGGACTTTTATCATCAATCATTCAGCGTTAATTTTTTTTTTTTTCTTTTCTTCTTGCGTGATTAACTGCTATCCTTAAATCAAGTAAGTGTATTCAGTTAATAATTATTTTTTTTAAAGGATACCTCTGTTCATTTCTATTTTTTTTTTAATAATCGAATTTAAAACTTATTTAGAAATGTAACATTGCAAAGTTATTAGGAATGGATTACATAAACTAACTGCAAAGTTTGAAACTTCAATTCTTCCTATTGACTATGAATTTTTGAGTCAAAGATTAAAATATAAAAAGTCAACTAATTTGTTCTTCGCCAAATTCGTTTTTGTTTTGAAGTTTCTGATAAAATTAATGATTTGTAAAGTTTCCATGAAAGTTTTCTAACCCATTTCATGTTGTAACCTTTATCTATAACGTTGTAACTTGCAAAATAATTTTTTTTTTGAGGATAGCGACGAGCAGAAGTATATATTTTTTTTATTTTTTTTTATTTCTTTTGTTTTGGTAATCATGAAACACACCTTATAGCTTTTGATTATTTATAAGTCTTGAACAAGCCACAATTCGAAATTAGGATTAGTTATGGATCGATTGAATTCATGGGGAAGATGATGATATAAAGAGGAAACGGAAATACGGATTATCTAGTTTTAATCAGAGGGTATAACAGAAAAACTAAAATGGCAGAAGGGTTGGGTGTGTTGGTGATATTCTAGAGGTCCTGGGTTCAAACCCAGGCAACCACAAAATATTTTTTTTTTACAGAAGAAGCTGGACTGGACTGTGTTAAACATTTGGGCATGTTGGGCCGAATATCCTGTTTTCCCTTTGGGCCGAATTCTGTAGTGTTAATGGGTTGAGACAGATAGAATGCGATGTATATAAATATATATAAATGGGTTACGGTTTAATTCATAAACACTGAAATGGCGTAATGGTCTGAGGGTTAACGCGTGAGCGGAAGGTCGTGAGTTTGAGTCCTGACTTGGGCGATTCATTATTCTTTTTGAGCCTTTGAAGGTAGCCATTTATCAATATTATTATTATTATTATTATTATTATTATTATTATTATTATTATTATTATTATTATTATTATTATTATTATTATTATTATTATTATTATTATTATTATTATTATTATTTTTGTTATTATTAAATCATATCATTAAGTGTTAGTATTATTATTATTATTATTGTTATTATTATTATTATTATAAATATCTTTATTATTATCATTAGTAGAAAAATTATTATATTAATAAAAGTATTATTATTAAGATTACCATAATTAAAAGATTGTTACAATCATCATTATTAAGTATTATGTACTAGTATCAAAAAGTATTATTTGCGTTATCATTATTATTAAAATTTTCATTTTATTAAAACCACTTTTATTATCATTATTATAAAATATTAACTAAGTTATATATAATAGATAAATACCTTTTAATATAATCATATATATAATTAACTAAAATATATATAAAATAAGTATATAATTAAACTATTTATTAATATAACATACAAATTATAAAGCATATTAATATTAATATATAAAACTCGTTAGTTGTTATTATAAGTGTTAATATATATATAAATGATATAGGTTCGTGAATCCGAGGTCAACCCTGCATTGTTCAATGACGTCATATGTATTTTTACTACAAAATACAGTATCGTGAGTTTCATTTGCTCCCTTTTTACTCATTACATTTTGGGCTGAGAATACATGCAAATGCTTTACTAACTGTTTTACAATATTTATATGCGTGAGTTTCATTAATCCCTTTTTAAATGCTTTCGCAATATATATTTGGGACTGAGAATACATGCGCTACTTTTATAACTGTTTTACGAAATAGACACAAGTACTTAAAACTACATTCTATGGTTGGATTATTAAACCGAATATGCCCCTTTTTAGTCTGGTAATCTAAGAATTAGGGAACAGACACCCTAATTGACGCGAATCCTAAAGATAGATCTATCGGGCCCAACAAGCCCCATCCAAAGTACCGGATGCTTTAGTACTTCGAAATTTATATCATGTCCGAAGGAGGATCCCGGAATGATGGGGATATTCTTATATGTATATTGTGAATGTCGGTTACCAGGTGTTCAATCCATATGAATGATATTTTTGTCTCTATGCATGGGACGTATGTTTATGCGAAATGGAAATATGAAATCTTGTGGTCTATTAAAATTATGAAATGATTATTTATGCTAAACTAATGAACTCACCAACCTTTTTGGTTGACACTTTAAAGCATGTTTATCCTCAGGTACGAAAGAAATCTTCCGCTGTGCATTTGATCATTCTAAAGATATTACTTGGAGTCATTCATGACATATTTCAAAAGACGTTGCATTCGAGTCGTTGAGTTTATCAAGATCATTATTAAGTCAATTATAGTTGGATATATTATGAAATGGTATGCATGTCTGTCAACTTTAAATGAAATGAAAGATTGTCTTTTCAAAACGAATGCAATGTTTGTAAAATGTATCATATAGAGGTCAAGTACCTCGCGATGTAATCAACTGTTGTGAATCGTTTATAATCGATATGGACTTCTTCCTGATGGATTAGGACGGGTCCTTTCAGTTGCTCCACCAACTGAAATGTCCCGTTCTTATTGATTAAAAACGTTCCATATTAATTGATTTCGTTGCGAGGTTTTGACCTCTATATGAGACGTTTTTAAAAGACTGCATTCATTTTTAAAACAAACCATAACCTTTATTTCATAAATAAAGGTTTAAAAAGCTTTACGTAGATTATCAAATAATGATAATCTAAAATATCCTGTTTACACACGACCATTACATAATGGTTTACAATACAAATATGTTACATCGAAATCAGTTTCTTGAATGCAGTTTTTACACAATATCATACAAACATGGACTCCAAATCTTGTCCTTATTTTAGTATGCAACAGCGGAAGCTCTTAATATTCACCTGAGAATAAACATGCTTTAAACGTCAACAAAAATGTTGGTGAGTTATAGGTTTAACCTATATATATCAAATCGTAACAATAGACCACAAGATTTCATATTTCAATACACATCCCATACATAGAGATAAAAATCATTCATATGGTGAACACCTGGTAACCGACAATAACAAGATGCATATATAAGAATATCCCCATCATTCCGGGACACCCTTCGGATATGATATAAATTTCGAAGTACTAAAGCATCCGGTACTTTGGATGGGGTTTGTTAGGCCCAATAGATCTATCTTTAGGATTCGCGTCAATTAGGGTGTCTGTTCCCTAATTCTTAGATTACCAGACTTAATAAAAAGGGGCATATTCGATTTCGATAATTCAACCATAGAATGTAGTTTCACGTACTTGTGTCTATTTTGTAAATCATTTATAAAACCTGCATGTATTCTCATCCCAAAAATATTAGATTTTAAAAGTGGGACTATAACTCACTTGCACAGATTTTTACTTCGTCGGGAAGTAAGACTTGGCCACTGGTTGATTCACGAACCTATAACAATATATACATATACATATATATCAAAGTATGTTCAAAATATATTTACAACACTTTTAATATATTTTGATGTTTTAAGTTTATTAAGTCAGCTGTCCTCGTTAGTAACCTATAACTAGTTGTCCACAGTTAGATATACAGAAATAAATCGATAAATATTATCTTGAATCAATCCACGACCCAGTGTATACGTATCTCAGTATTGATCACAACTCAAAGTATATATATTATTATAGAATCAACCTCAACCCTGTATAGAGAACTCGATCATTACTGCATATAGAGTGTCTATGGTGATTCCAAATAATATATATAGATGTGTCGATATGATATGTCAAAACTTTGTATACGTGTCCCGATATTTAAAGTGCGTAAAGTAAATACAGAAATTAAATGACGATAAATAAAATGCGTAAAGTAAATAACAGAAATTAAATAACGATAAATAAAATTGCGAGAATTAAAATTGCGATAAAATAAATTGCGATAAATAAAATGTAATATGGAATTAACAGTTAGCTAGGAACAGTTAGCTAGGATTTTGTTAGCGTGGTTTCTTAACAAAATTTCATATTGTCAATTAGTCTGTTTCTAATCAATTTTTATTGTGTCCATTATTTCTTCATTATGCCACTTGTTGGATTCTGATAGATCAAAATCCAAATATGAAATTGAATTTGAATGAAAATAGTTATTCTTTGGTGAACGGATACGTAAATCGGTGGTTGTAAATAGGATAGTAAATGATCGTTGAATCAATTCCGAAGAATGTACAGTGTAACTTATTAATGTGATATCTAAATACTCCTCGGGTATTACCTACCCGTTAAAATATTTTCACCATTAACAGTTTGTACAAAAGAATTTTTAATTACAATCTTTATGAAAACATATATACGTATATATTTTCTTTAGATGTAATCATGAAGTTAATGAGTTAATGTGATATTGATCTCATTTGATTTATCATTAGAGCAAGAATATATAATTTCTAAAACATTAGAAATTACATAATCGCCATGTCGAACGAAAATAAAATAGATAGAACGATACGTAGAACGATGATTATACTTGAGGTATAGAATGAGATGTCGAAGCTGGTGATGCGGATGTTGTTGTTGGTGGTACTAGTGTTGTTGGTGCTAAGGTTGGTGATGTGACTGGTGTTGGTGATACTGCTGGTGTTTGCAGACTGTGTACCGTGCTCTCTAAAGTTAACACTCGAGCTCGGAGTTCTTTAACTTCTTCTACTAACCCTGGTTGGTTATCAATGTGAGGTAGAGATTGGATATCTTTTCTAGTTCCATTAATGGTAGTCTCAAGACGAAAAATTCTGGCAAAAAGGGTATAAACGGTGTTGCGAACAGGTTCGCCAGTGAGCGGGTCGAGTACTCCAAGGTTAGGTGGTAGATTCGATTCATGATATGGAGTACCTTCTTCCCTTCTCCATAGAGTGAGTATGTCGCGAACCCACCCCCATTTTCTCCAGTAATCACGATAGTTGATTGATTGATGTGCTCCTGTCACGCTGTCTTCGGAGTCGGAGGAATTTGATCGATTCGTAGAAGCCATCTTACACGATCTCAGGAAAGATTTTTGATATGAAGAATTTAGTGATAGTAATTGATAGTTGGATGGTATTCTCAATGCATAATTTACATAGATATATATAGTACCAGGATTCCGTAAATTTCGGATACCAACTGAAAGGACCCGTCCTAATCCATCCGGACAAAGTCCATATTGATTATAAACGATTCATAACAGTTGATTACATAGCGAGGTACTGGACCTCTATATGATACATTTTACAAATATTGCATTCGTTTTGAAAAGACAAACTTCCTTACATCGAAAATTGACGACATGCATACCATTTCATAATATATCTAATTATAATTATCTTAATAATAATCTTGATGAACTCGACGACTCGAATGCAACGTTTTTTGAAATATGTCATGAATGACTCCAAGAAATATCTTTAAAGTGAGCAAATGCACAGCGGAAGATTTCTTTCATACCTGAGAATAAACATGCTTTAAAGTGTCAACCAAAAGGTTGGTGAGTTCATTAGTTTATCATAAATAATCATTTCATAATTTTAATAGACCACAAGATTTCATATTTTCATTTCTCATAAACATACGTCCCATGCATAGAGACAAAAATATCATTCATATGGATTGAACACCTGGTAACCGACATTAACAATATGCATATAAGAATATCCCCATCATTCCGGGATCCTCCTTCGGACATGATATAAATTTCGAAGTACTAAAGCATCCGGTACTTTGGATGGGGCTTGTTGGGCCCGATAGATCTATCTTTAGAGTTCGTGTCAATTAGGGTGTCTGTTCCCTAATTCTTAGATTACCAGACTATATAAAAAGGGGCATATTCGACTTCGATAATTCAACCATAGAATGTAGTTTCGATTACTTGTGTCTATATCGTAAAACATTTATAAAAGCAGCGCATGTATTCTCAGTCCCAAAAAAATATATTGCAAAGGCATTTAAAAAGGGAGTAATGAAACTCACACATATAAATATTGTAAAACAGTTAATAAAGCATTTGCATGTATTCTCAGGCCAAAAATGTAAAGAGTAAAAAGGAAGCAAATGAAACTCACGCATATAAATATTGTAAAACAGTTAATAAAGCATTTGCATGTATTCTCAGCCCAAAAACGTAAAGTGTAAAAGGGAGCAAATGAAACTCACGATACTGTATTTTGTAGTAAAAATACATATGACGTCATTGAACAATGCAGGGTTGACCTCGGATTCACGAACCTATATCATTTATATATATATTAACACTTATAATAACAACTAACGAGTTTTATATATTAATATTAATATGCTTTATAATTTGTATGTTATATTAATAAATAGTTTAATTATATACTTATTTTATATATATTTTAGTTAATTATATATATGATTATATTAAAAGGTATTTATCTATTATATATAACTTAGTTAATATTTTATAATAATGATAATAAAAGTGGTTTTAATAAAATGAAAATTTTAATAATAATGATAACGCAAATAATACTTTTTGATACTAGTACATAATACTTAATAATGATGATTGTAACAATCTTTTAATTATGGTAATCTTAATAATAATACTTTTATTAATATAATAATTTTTCTACTAATGATAATAATAAAGATATTTATAATAATAATAATAATAACAATAATAATAATAATACTAACACTTAATGATATGATTTAATAATAACAAAAATAATAATAATAATAATAATAATAATAATAATAATAATAATAATAATAATAATAATAATAATAATAATAATAATAATAATAATAATAATAATAATAATAATATTGATAAATGGCTACCTTCAAAGGCTCAAAAAGAATAATGAATCGCCCAAGTCAGGACTCAAACTCACGACCTTCCGCTCACGCGTTAACCCTCAGACCATTACGCCATTTCAGTGTTTATGAATTAAACCGTAACCCATTTATATATATTTATATACATCGCATTCTATCTGTCTCAACCCATTAACACTACAGAATTCGGCCCAAAGGGAAAACAGGATATTCGGCCCAACATGCCCAAATGTTTAACACAGTCCAGTCCAGCTTCTTCTGTAAAAAAAAAATATTTTGTGGTTGCCTGGGTTTGAACCCAGGACCTCTAGAATATCACCAACACACCCAACCCTTCTGCCATTTTAGTTTTTCTGTTATACCCTCTGATTAAAACTAGATAATCCGTATTTCCGTTTCCTCTTTATATCATCATCTTCCCCATGAATTCAATCGATCCATAACTAATCCTAATTTCGAATTGTGGCTTGTTCAAGACTTATAAATAATCAAAAGCTATAAGGTGTGTTTCATGATTACCAAAACAAAAGAAATAAAAAAAAAATAAAAAAAAAATATATACTTCTGCTCGTCGCTATCCTCAAAAAAAAAAATTATTTTGCAAGTTACAACGTTATAGATAAAGGTTACAACATGAAATGGGTTAGAAAACTTTCATGGAAACTTTACAAATCATTAATTTTATCAGAAACTTCAAAACAAAAACGAATTTGGCGAAGAACAAATTAGTTGACTTTTTATATTTTAATCTTTGACTCAAAAATTCATAGTCAATAGGAAGAATTGAAGTTTCAAACTTTGCAGTTAGTTTATGTAATCCATTCCTAATAACTTTGCAATGTTACATTTCTAAATAAGTTTTAAATTCGATTATTAAAAAAAAAATAGAAACGAACAGAGGTATCCTTTAAAAAAAATAATTATTAACTGAATACACTTACTTGATTTAAGGATAGCAGTTAATCACGCAAGAAGAAAAGAAAAAAAAAATTAACACTGAATGATTGATGATAAAAGTCCTAAATTTCATCTCTTATACATGTACCAATCGATTTACAAGAGGAGACAAGGAAATCGACATACAATCACGAATAACCAGGAAAACAAATAGAAAAAGTTAAAGGAATCTGACTTTTGTTCCAATCAATTAGATAGTGGTCTGTGTATATCAAATATTACTTACTGTATATTTTTTTTATATATATAATTTATATTTAATATTACTAATAATAAATAATAATAATAATTATATAATAATTATATAGTTCATGATTGAAATCAAGCACAGGAATCTTACTTTATGATTTTCAATAATCACAGACCTTTATTACTATTAGACTGCGAACGTTGGTTACGGACTGTGTATCGTGCACCGTTGTTCACTTAGTGGCGAATAAAAAGTCTTCAGAAAAATTTCATATTTTGAAATTAACTTTATTTATTTATTTTAGTCATTATGATATAAAATTCGATCCTAAATTTGATAAATAAAAATTACATCAACTGTTCCTCTCATTTCTGGGTAAAATATAAAAAGTGTTAAAATTTAATAACTAGATCCTAACTACATTTTTAGTAAGCCTAAAATTTATAGAACTAATTTTCGAATCACCGTTTATTCTAAAATCACATAAGTTCGAATTAAACTTCTCTAAATAATAATCGAATCGTCCAACGAGTATTACAATCATTTAACATTTATTTTTAATATACATTAATTATATATAGTTATGCTTTAAATAATAATTATTATAATATCTTATTTTTATTTTATTTTACATAATTAATTAACTCGTATAATATTTTAAATTCTACTTCAAAAATATATATGTATCTATTTTCTAAGTTATCTATATTCCCTAATTTCACTTCCATGATAAATAATATGAAAATTAAATTGTTATCTTAACAAAAGTCACGAGTGAAATATAGTAAAGCATGTGTTGGAAATCAAGCAAGAATCTCTACTAACTTTTGTCTAACCCACATTAAATGACACTTTGTTCTTACTTGTAAATCACTTTTACCATTTATTCCGAATACCGTTAAAAAGAAACGATTTCTCAATTCAATGTGGGCCTCGTAGCAGAGACTCGTAACAATACTATGTATCTGATAAATCAATCATTTGATATTATCTTCTAATTCCATCGATGAACATATTGAAGCAAGTGCGCTCATGTATAATATTATACATATAATACTTTGTTAACATTTATACATATATATATATATACACACACACACACAAATATATATACATATATATTCATATCCAATTATATAATGGTTCGTGAATCGTTGGAATCTGGTCGAGATTAAATGATTGTATGAACACAGTTTTAAACTTTTTGAGATTCAATTTAACAAACTTTGCTTATCGTGTCGGAGACATATAAAGATTTAAGTTTAAATTTGGTCGGAAATTCCCGGGTCATCACAGTACCTACCTGTTAAAAGAAATTTCGTCCCGAAATTTGAGTGAGGTCGTCATGGCTAACAATGGAAATGTTTTCATGACGAATATGAGTTAGAGTTTTATCATTATTGAGTAATATGGATAAAATCATTTGGATTTTGTGAAGAGTACAAGTGAAGCTATTACCAAAGAGTGAAATGAGTAGGTATAGATTCGTCATATCTTTTGACGTAGATAGGATTGATTTCCAAGTTCAAGAGATTTGGAGAAAATCTTCGTAATAAGATTTGGTTCTTCGGCGATTAAGGAAATCAGGACCTTCTTTGATTAAATGCGATAATCTGTTTCGATTGTTTTGTCGGGTATTTCCCTATAAATTCGCCCTCGCCATTTCCTTTATATTTTGGAGTTCCATGCTTTTGTTTTCTCTTCCCGACTTCAAGTCAAGCGAATAATGGTCCAGAATTTATAGATATAGAGTTTCGAATGATTATAATGTTCTAAGCATGAAGGAACGTGATAGCACGATTTGATTTTCAAATTTATCAACATCACGGAAGATAGAACCATCAAGAATACATTTTCTTGATTTGTTACGGAGTTAAGTAGGATGAAAGAGTTATGTAACATGGCACATGATGACGTTATGATCTGTGAATCATCACGTTTCATTTAGAAACTCAGCATGACTTACTGTAATATAATCACGTTGATCAAGTGTCATTATATTATACTAACTCATGCATCAGTTCCCATCATTACTACAATAACATTCATATTTTAAGCTTGAAAATTTACAGAATATAGAAACTAACAGTTTCTATATGATGTAATACTGATAGCACGAAAAGATTAATGATTTCAGATAAGAATAGTTATAAAAATATCTCCAGAAATATGGAGGATATTTATAATGAAAGGTACGATAATATCTCAGAATATCTAAGATCAGAGGATGATAGAAACTATTGTCTGCAAGGGTTTAGAGTAAGGAGCAAGTTATTCACTATAGACTTTAGCAGACATTGAATTATTTGGATTCTTTGAAGTCAAACTTATTCTTTGTGATTTATCCACGGCTTTCTTCATAGTTTCGCATAATCTGCTTTTCGGTACTATATTTTCTATTGAATGTTTCCAATATATTGATACACAGGAAGCACGAAGAGGTATATAATTTCGGACGAGAATATTTATGAAAATATCCTCAGAAATATCAAAGATATTGATGATGATATTTTGGAATTTCTAAGTTCGACGGTTGATGGAGAAAGATTTTCCGCAAGATTTTAACATGACTTCGGAGCAAGATATTCTCTAAAGATTTCAACGGATCCAGAATTACCTGAATCCTTTGAATATAGGATTTGGTCCTTGTATTTGTCCTTGGTCTCCTTCATGGGTAACTCAATCTGTTTTTCAATACCCAATTTTCTATCGAGCGTTCCTAACACTCCTTTCTTTATCATCAAACTTTTGTCCGTTTAGACCATCTACCATTTTTCTGTTTCCTCTGCATTTAATGCTATGATATCTGAATCATCGGTTATTAATCCGAGGTGGTTTCAGGAGAATTGTGTTTTTAGATGATTAAACGCTGATGGTAATATGATGGAATATGAAAGGTTACCTGGTAACAATAAAAGAGCACGCGTATATATAAACGTTATAATAAGGTTGTTTCGTACGAAAAGTCGAAGTTGACTTGTTGGAGCTGTGACAAAATTTGCTAATTTGGAAAGGGATTGCAAAGTTATTTTGGGTAATAATAACACTAAGAAATTAGCATAGCTACGTTTTAAACGTTTACTCAGTTTCTGAGAATTTTTCAGATGCATAACTAAATGCATCACTCTTTTCTTACGTAAATGAAGTGCGGTTGGTTCATCCTCTCGATTGAGGTATTTTCAAGAATTACGAAAGGTTTGAACGCATATTGTATTTGTCAAGATACAAATGAGGTTTGAGATGAAACCAAGTGGCAACTTGAAGAATTGTTTAGTTTCATATATTATAATCAATATTTTTAATTCATTTTAATTGTCCATCGTTATTAGTCCACAGTCGATAGTCCACAGTTAACAATCTAATAATTTATATATAGTTTAATATATAATATTCGAATTAATTACTAAATATCGTGACCCGTGTACATGTCTCAGACTCGATCACAACTCAAAGTATATATATTATTTGAGAATCAACCTCAACCCTGTATAGAGAACTCAATCATTACTGCATATAGAGTGTCTATGGTGATTCCAAATAATATATATAGATGCGTCGATATGATATGTCAAAACCTTGTATGCGTGTCCCGATATTTAAAGTGCGTAAAATAAATAACAGAAATTAAATGACGATAAATAAAATTGCGGGAATGTAAATTGCGATAAATAAACTGCGATAAATAAATTGCGATAATTAAATGGTAATACGGAATTAACAGTTAGCTAGGAACAGTTAGCTAGGATTTTGTTAGGGTGGATTCTTAATAGAATTTCATATTGTTAATTAATCTGTTTCTAATCAATTTTTATTGTGTCCATTATTTCTTCATTATGCCACTTGTTGGATTCTGATAGGTCAAAATCCATATATGAAATTGAATTTGAATGAAAATAGTTATTCTTTGGTGAAAGAATACGTATATCGGTGGTTGTAAGTAGGATAGTGAATGATTGTTGAATTAGATTCAAAGAATGTACAGTGTATTTATTAATGTGAAATCTAAATATTCCTCGGGTATTACCTACCCGTTAAAATATTTTCACCATTAACAGTTTGTACAAAAGAATTTTTAATTACAATCTTTATGAAAACATATATACATATATATTTTCTTCAGATGTAATCATGAATTTAATGAGTTAACATGATATTAAACTCATTTAGTTTTCAGTTGGAACTAGAATAAATAATCTCTAAAACATTAGAGATTACATAATCACCATGTCGAATGAAGATAACTGATGTAGAATGTCATGTAGAATGATGATTATACTCGAGGTATAGATTGAGATGTTGAGGCATGTGATATTGAAATTTGGGTTGTTGGTGGTACCGTTGGTGCCGGTGATTTGGATGAAGCTGGTACGTTTTGCACCATATTTTCCAAGACTACAACTTATGCGCGAAGTTCGTTAACTTCTTCTATTACACCGGGATGATTGTCGGTTCGGACGAGCGGATGAATGAGGTTTAGAATCTGAGATAGTATATGATCGTGATGAGATACTTTGGAAATGAGAGAGAAAATGGTGTCTCGAACAGGTTCGCCGGTAAACGTTTTAGGTTCATTGTCAAGAGGTGAATTTGGTTAGTGGAAATGATCGCCTTCTTCGCGTTTCCATTGATTAAGTCGACTACGAACCCATCTCCAATTCATTCAGAATAGATGATGGCTAATTGATCGATTCATTCCTGTTACTCTGCTTTCGGAGCTCGAGTGGAAATCCATATCGAAATAGCTGTCGGAATAACTATCGAAATAGCTATCGAAATCAGATGGACTCGAACTGGTTGAGGGATTCATCTCGTACGATCAGATGAAGGATTTTCGATAAGAAATAGATTATAGGATGTAGATTAGTACCCTGCAATACATAATTTTACATATGCATATATAATACTAAAATCCAATCTCGATCTTAGAATATTAGTCATGTTCATTCAAAACTTCATACCTACGAATTCTGGACCAATACTTGATGTACGTAATGGATAGAAGAGAAAACAGGGCATAAAACTACGAAATGTAAATGGGGGTATAAATGCAGCAAATAGGAGGGAGCATTAACTGTGGATAGCAATGATTATAGGAGACAGAAGCAAGGGCATCGAAATATAAGAGAAAATATAAAGCCCAATAACAACACGGAAGTTACAAACCGTGGATATTAATACGAATAGCAATAAAAAGACACGGTAGAATTAAGAATAGTATCACCCCAAGGTAATAATAGAAGTAAACAGATTCTTCTGGTGGAAGATTGAAAAGAAGGATGACAGAAATGATAATTAGAAAAATATCAAGGATTAGAACTGGATTAAGCATTTTCACAATCTTTTGGATGTATGAATTAAGAAAGAAAGTATAGGAGTGGTGAGAATAATGAAACGGAAGAGCTTAATTTATCATGAAAATATCAGACAGAGTAATCGAGGCAGATCACCGTAATTAATTACAGAGATCTTAATTTCCTTACTCATCGAAGAATCAAATCTTTTAGATTTTGAAGGTTTTCTATAAATCCCTTGAATTCCTGAATTCAATCATGACTACGTCACCGGTTAAGTCAAACCTGCATTTACTCATTTCATTCTTTTGTGATAACTTCATTCGTACTCTTCAAATAGTCGAATTGTTTTATCCATATCACTCAACAGTGATAAAACTCTATTTATCAACTCATATTGGTCATGAAAACATTTTTATTTTAAGCCATGACCACCTCACTCAAATTTCGGGACGAAATTTCTTTAACGGGTAGGTACTGTGATGACCCGGGAATTTTCGACCAAATTTAAACTTAATCTTTATATGATATCGAGACGATAAGCAAAGTCTGTAACGTTGAGCCTCAAAAAAAAAAAAAACTTTGGAACAGATTACATAATGCATTTACCCTTTGACTATTTCCGATGATTCACGAACAATTAATTGTAAATAGATATGTGTGTATGTATATATTTGGTCCATGACAATCATCAACTTGCAATAACCCTATTGATCATATGGTTAAGTTTACTGCTACGACTTTTATAATTTTTGTCTTCTATATTTGTTTAAGAATCAACCTCAACACATGATCACTGATTGACTTGGTGAGCTGTTAATTTTAAAAAAAAAAAAAATTGAATTATTTATTTATTGTAAATTACCGTTTTTTTTTTTTTTTTGTTCTCAATCTTTTAACTTATATAGACATATATGCATGCATCAAAGATATGGATACATCAACAATATTAAGCAATTAAACTGCTTTTGACTTCCTCGTTGATTAGTTAGAATAAAGAACCAAAGGTGGGTTCTACCCACTTTAGTGCACAACAAAAATCAAACACACCTTTGTCTTCTTTTGTTGATTTACTCAACTAAAACACAAATCCAATGGGGTCACGAGCAGCTACTCACCCCAAGGCAAAACCTACACATAAAATGAGTTTAAAATATATATATATATATATATATATATATATATATATATATATATATATATATATATATATATATATATATATATGTTGAACATTATTTATTAATCATATAGTACTGCGATTTTGCATGCATATATACCTAACACAATTTCAATTATTTGAACTCACACATGAACACTTATATATATATTTTTCTTTTTATTTCTCTCTTTCTCCTTTACTCTTGCACAACATATTATTTCTCTCAAATGCCAATGTGATCAGATGTTGCAACTATTTGAGAGACACCACCATCTTCATCAAAACCACACTCATGGACTAGCCCAAACCCAACTGCGTACTGTCCGTTGCTTTCACCATTAAACTATGGAATATCACTTTTTGATTTCAATCATCATCACTAGCATGTCTCCTTGCTTCTACTCTTATACCCGAACACCCATCGTGACTACTTCTGCTCGATTTTACTCATATCATCCCCATCCTCTATAACCATCACCACCATTTTTTTTTTTTATATATGAAACCCAACATTTAACTACCCATTTGATTCAAACCCCACCATTCGGCTAACTCACAACATCATTCAAACACCACAAAAACCATAACCAATTACGCCCGATATTTGAGTTGTTACTGCTAGTGTGTCTCGAATAAAACTGCTTTGTGTTTAATATTCGATTGCAACTGCACTATACATCGTCACATTACTACACTTTTGCCTTTCAACCTTTTTCTTGGTTCTTGAGAAAAGTCTCCACAAACAATTATAATAGTAAAAACTTTTTTTTTATTAACTATCTGTACTCCACTCCATAACAAATCAATTAACCCCACTCAATTAAATAAGTAAAAAGGAAGAGACACCACATAATTGTAGAAGTCTTTACCAACTTATTTGATTATTTATAATATGGCACAAATTGAAGTTTATGGCAGACAAAAGGCTACCTAAAAGTGATGTGGGGATACAATTGAAATGGTACACGAGAATTGGGTTGTTAGTTATATATTTTTTTGTTATTTCGGTCGAATGAAAGGAATACAAACAACCATTAGATGATTACTTGGGCCATGAACATATTTGGAATATTGTACGTGGTTCAGTTTCTATTAAACCGAACACAAATATCATTGTTATCCAGCAATTTTTTTTTTCGAAACAAAGTAGTGTGAAAGGGCAAGATGAGCCTACAAATTAAAAGGGACAGGAGTAAGTGGACGAGTGGGCTGTTATGATTCTGATTTGGGTCGAGGCCGTGACTTTTGTGATTTATATATATATTTTTTTTCTCTTCTTTTGGTTACCCGGACGAACACGGGAATAAGCCAAGCAAATCACAAAATTTTATTTGAGCTTATTATGTAACTATGTTGGACTTCAATGTCTTTAAATATTTGGGTCGAGAATATCTTTTTCTGTGGACCGTATTCTCCTTGATGTTGGGCTGAGATGATGGGCCATATGGAAGCCAGTATGACGAGCTCTATTAAACAAAAAGAAAATGAAATGGGATGGTGGCCAAGTAAAGGAACGTTTTATTTTTTTTAGTATCTAATCACAATATGGAACTATGATGATGAGTGATGGTGGGTAACGATATATGATTAAGATAACAACTTTGGAGTAATAATCGTTGGAGGAATGGTTAGGAGATATTATCGGGTTAGCGGGACGTCACTGGTTCAAACCCGGACATGGGCATTTTTTTAGGACTACATCTTTGAGGTAGCTATTAAATTTATTTACTTATCAATATTATTATTCTTATCATTATTATCACTATAGTTATTAAAATAAATGTAAGTATTATTAGTAAAATTATTATTTTTATAGTTAGTATTATTAGTAGTATTATTATCATTATCATTATTATTATTATCATTATCATTATTATTATTATTATTATTATTATTATTATTATTATTATTATTATTATTATTATTATTATTATTATTATTATTATTATTATTATTATTATTATTACTACTACTTTTATATTAACAATATTATTATAACAAATAAATATTTTCTATATAAGGGTATATATATTACAACTACCATAATATTACATATAATTATATATATTAAGATTATTTATATAAATAATTACATATAACAAATTATTGATTTTAAATATAATATTAAATATATAAATATTAACTATTTTAAATATATACAAATCAAATATATAAAAGATATAATATATGAATTTATTTGATTACAACTATATGTGTTAATAAATATATAAATGATATAGGTTCGTGAATCCGATGCCAACCCTACATTGTTCAATATAGTCATATGTATTTTTACTACAAAATACATTTGGTGAGTTTCATTATTCCCTTTTTATATACATTTTTGGACTGAGAATACATGCAAATGTTTTATTAACTGTTTTACAATATTTATATGCGTGAGTTTCATTTGCTCCCTTTTTAAATGCTTTTGTAATATATATTTTTGGGACTGAGAATACATGCGCTGCTTTTATAACTGTTTTACGGAATAGACACAAGTACTTAAAATTACATTCTATGGTTGAATTATCGAAATCGAATATGCCCCTTTTATTAAGTCTGGTAATCAAAGAATTAGGGAACAGACACCCTAATTGATGCGAACTCTAAAGATAGATCTATCGGGCTCAACAAGCCCCATCCAAAGTACCGGATGCTTTAGTATTTCGAAATTTATATCATGTCCGAAGGAGGATCCCGGAATGATGGGGATATTCTTATATGCATATTGTGAATGTCGATTACCAGGTGTTCAATCCATATGAATGATATTTTGTCTCTATGCATGGGACGTATATTTATGAGAACTGAATATGGAAATCTTGTGGTCTATTAAAATGATGATAATGGTTATTTATGCTAAACTAATGAACTCACCAACCTTTTGGTTGACACTTGAAAGCATGTTTATTCTCAGGTATGAAAGAAACCTTCCGCTGTGCATTTTCTCATTTTAAGGACATTACTTGGAGTCGATCATCGCTCTGGGATCAAATGTTGATGACTTCGTCCAGATGGATTAGGACGGGGCATTTCAGTTGATACCAACTGAAATGTCCCGTTCTTATTGATTAAAAACGTTCCATATTAATTGATTTCGTTGCGAGGTTTTGACCTCTATATGAGACGTTTTTAAAAGACTGCATTCATTTTTAAAACAAACCATAACCTTTATTTCATAAATAAAGGTTTAAAAAGCTTTACGTAGATTATCAAATAATGATAATCTAAAATATCCTGTTTACACACGACCATTACATAATGGTTTACAATACAAATATGTTACATCGAAATCAGTTTCTTGAATGCAGTTTTTACACAATATCATACAAACATGGACTCCAAATCTTGTCCTTATTTTAGTATGCAACAGCGGAAGCTCTTAATATTCACCTGAGAATAAACATGCTTTAAACGTCAACAAAAATGTTGGTGAGTTATAGGTTTAACCTATATATATCAAATCGTAACAATAGACCACAAGATTTCATATTTCAATACACATCCCATACATAGAGATAAAAATCATTCATATGGTGAACACCTGGTAACCGACAATAACAAGATGCATATATAAGAATATCCCCATCATTCCGGGACACCCTTCGGATATGATATAAATTTCGAAGTACTAAAGCATCCGGTACTTTGGATGGGGTTTGTTAGGCCCAATAGATCTATCTTTAGGATTCGCATCAATTAGGGTGTCTGTTCCCTAATTCTTAGATTACCAGACTTAATAAAAAGGGGCATATTCGATTTCGATAATTCAACCATAGAATGTAGTTTCACGTACTTGTGTCTATTTTGTAAATCATTTATAAAACCTGCATGTATTCTCATCCCAAAAATATTAGATTTTAAAAGTGGGACTATAACTCACTTGCACAGATTTTTACTTCGTCGGGAAGTAAGACTTGGCCACTGGTTGATTCACGAACCTATAACAATATATACATATACATATATATCAAAGTATGTTCAAAATATATTTACAACACTTTTAATATATTTTGATGTTTTAAGTTTATTAAGTCAGCTGTCCTCGTTAGTAACCTATAACTAGTTGTCCACAGTTAGATATACAGAAATAAATCGATAAATATTATCTTGAATCAATCCACGACCCAGTGTATACGTATCTCAGTATTGATCACAACTCAAACTATACATATTTTGGAATCAACCTCAACCCTGTATAGCTAACTCCAACATTCACATATAGAGTGTCTATGGTTGTTCCGAAATATATATAGATGTGTCGACATGATAGGTCGAAACATTGTATACGTGTCTATGGTATCTCAAGATTACATAATATACAATACAAGTTGATTAAGTTATGGTTGGAATATATTTGTTACCAATTTTCACGTAGCTAAAATGAGAAAAATTATCCAATCTTGTTTTACCCATAACTTCTTCATTTTAAATCCGTTTTGAGTGAATCAAATTGCTATGTTTTCATATTGAACTCTATTTTATGAATCTAAACAGAAAAAGTATAGGTTTATAGTCGGAAAAATAAGTTACAAGTCGTTTTTGTAAAGGTAGTCATTTCAGTCGAAAGAACGACGTCTAGATGACCATTTTAGAAAACATACTTCCACTTTGAGTTTAACCATAATTTTTGGATATAGTTTCATGTTCATAATAAAAATCATTTTCTCAGAATAACAACTTTTAAATCAAAGTTTATCATAGTTTTTAATTAACTAACCCAAAACAGCCCGCGGTGTTACTACGACGGCGTAAATCCGGTTTTACGGTGTTTTTCGTGTTTCCAGGTTTTAAATCATTAAGTTAGCATATCATATAGATATAGAACATGTGTTTAGTTTATTTTAAAAGTCAAGTTAGAAGGATTAACTTTTGTTTGCGAACAAGTTTAGAATTAACTAAACTATGTTCTAGTGATTACAAGTTTAAACCTTCGAATAAGATAGCTTTATATGTAAGAATCGAATGATGTTATGAACATCATTACTACCTTAAGTTCCTTGGATAAACCTACTGGAAAAGATAAAAATGGATCTAGCTTCAATGGATCCTTGGATGGCTCGAAGTTCTTGAAGCAGAATCATGACACGAAAACAAGTTCAAGTAAGATCATTACTTAAAATAAGATTGTTATAGTTATAGAAATTGAACCAAAGTTTGAATATGATTATTACCTTGTATTAGAATGATAACCTACTGTAAGAAACAAAGATTTCTTGAGGTTGGATGATCACCTTACAAGATTGGAAGTGAGCTAGCAAACTTGAAAGTATTCTTGATTTTATGAAACTAGAACTTTTGGAATTTATGAAGAACACTTAGAACTTGAAGATAGAACTTGAGAGAGATCAATTAAATGAATAAAATTGAAGAATTAAAGTGTTTGTAGGTGTTTTTGGTCGTTGGTGTATGGATTAGATATAAAGGATATGTTATTTTGTTTTCATGTAAATAAGTCATGAATGATTACTCATATTTTTGTAATTTTATGAGATATTTCATGCTAGTAGCCAAATGATGGTTCCCACATGTGTTAGGTGACTCACATGGGCTGCTAAGAGCTGATCATTGGAGTGTATATACCAATAGTACATACATCTAAAAGCTGTGTATTGTACGAGTACGAATACGGGTGCATACGAGTAGAATTGTTGATGAAACTGAACGAGGATGTAATTGTAAGCATTTTTGTTAAGTAGAAGTATTTTGATAAGTGTATTGAAGTCTTTCAAAAGTGTATAAATACATATTAAAACACTACATGTATATACATTTTAACTGAGTCGTTAAGTCATCGTTAGTCGTTACATGTAAGTGTTGTTTTGAAACTTTTAGGTTAACGATCTTGTTAAATGTTGTTAACCCAATGTTTATAATATCAAATGATATTTTAAATTATTATATTATCATGATATTATCATGTATGAATATCTCTTAATATGATATATATACATTAAATGTCTTTACAACGATAATCGTTACATATATGTCTCGTTTAAAAATCATTAAGTTAGTAGTCTTGTTTTTACATATGTAGTTCATTGTTAATATACTTAATGATATGTTTACTTATCATAGTATCATGTTAACTATATATATATCCATATATATGTCATCATATAGTTTTTACAAGTTTTAACGTTCGTGAATCACCGGTCAACTTGGGTGGTCAATTGTCTATATGAAACATATTTCAATTAATCAAGTCTTAACAAGTTTGATTGCTTAACATGTTGGAAACATTTAATCATGTAAATATCAATCTCAATTAATATATATAAACATGGAAAAGTTCGGGTCACTACAGTACCTACCCGTTAAATAAATTTCGTCCCGAAATTTTAAGCTGTTGAAGGTGTTGATGAATCTTCTGGAAATAGATGCGGGTATTTCTTCTTCATCTGATCTTCACGCTCCCAGGTGAACTCGGGTCCTCTACGAGCATTCCATCGAACCTTAACAATTGGTATCTTGTTTTGCTTAAGTCTTTTAACCTCACGATCCATTATTTCGACGGGTTCTTCGATGAATTGAAGTTTTTCGTTGATTTGGATTTCATCTAACGGAATAGTGAGATCTTCTTTAGTAAAACATTTCTTCAAATTCGAGACGTGGAAAGTGTTATGTACAGCCGCGAGTTGTTGAGGTAACTCAAGTCGGTAAGCTACTGGTCCGACACGATCAATAATCTTGAATGGTCCAATATACCTTGGATTTAATTTCCCTCGTTTACCAAATCGAACAACGCCTTTCCAAGGTGCAACTTTAAGCATGACCATCTCTCCAATTTCAAATTCTATATCTTTTCTTTTAATGTCAGCGTAGCTCTTTTGTCGACTTTGGGCGGTTTTCAACCGTTGTTGAATTTGGATGATCTTCTCGGTAGTTTCTTGTATAATCTCCGGACCCGTAATCTGTCTATCCCCCACTTCACTCCAACAAATCGGAGACCTGCACTTTCTACCATAAAGTGCTTCAAACGGCGCCATCTCAATGCTTGAATGGTAGCTGTTGTTGTAGGAAAATTCTGCTAACGGTAGATGTCGATCCCAACTGTTTCCGAAATCAATAACACATGCTCGTAGCATGTCTTCAAGCGTTTGTATCGTCCTTTCGCTCTGCCCATCAGTTTGTGGATGATAGGCAGTACTCATGTCTAGACGAGTTCCTAATGCTTGCTGTAATGTCTGCCAGAATCTTGAAATAAATCTGCCATCCCTATCAGAGATAATAGAGATTGGTATTCCATGTCTGGAGACGACTTCCTTCAAATACAGTCGTGCTAACTTCTCTATCTTGTCATCTTCTCTTATTGGTAGGAAGTGTGCTGATTTGGTGAGACGATCAACTATTACCCAAATAGTATCAAAACCACTTGCAGTCCTTGGCAATTTAGTGATGAAATCCATGGTAATGTTTTCCCATTTCCATTCCGGGATTTCGGGTTGTTGAAGTAGACCTGATGGTTTCTGATGCTTAGCTTTGACCTTAGAACACGTCAAACATTCTCCTACGTATTTAGCAACATCGGCTTTCATACCCGGCCACCAAATATGTTTCTTGAGATCCTTGTACATCTTCCCCGTTCCAGGATGTATTGAGTATCTGGTTTTATGAGCTTCTCTAAGTACCATTTCTCTCATATCTCCAAATTTTGGTACCCAAATCCTTTCAGCCCTATACCGGGTTCCGTCTTCCCGAATATTAAGATGCTTCTCCGATCCTTTGGGTATTTCATCCTTTAAATTTCCCTCTTTTAAAACTCCTTGTTGCGCCTCCTTTATTTGAGTAGTAATGTTATTATGAATCATTATATTCATAGATTTTACTCGAATGGGTTCTCTGTCCTTCCTGCTCAAGGCATCGGCTACCACATTTGCCTTCCCCGGGTGGTAACGAATCTCAAAGTCGTAATCATTCAATAATTCAATCCACCTACGCTGCCTCATATTCAGTTGTTTCTGATTAAATATGTGTTGAAGACTTTTGTGGTCGGTATATATAATACTTTTGACCCCATATAAGTAGTGCCTCCAAGTCTTTAATGCAAAAACAACCGCGCCTAATTCCAAATCATGCGTCGTATAATTTTGTTCGTGAATCTTCAATTGTCTAGACGCATAAGCAATCACCTTCGTTCGTTGCATTAATACACAACAGAGACCTTGCTTTGATGCATCACAATAAATCACAAAATCATCATTCCCTTCAGGCAATGACAATATAGGTGCCGTAGTTAGCTTTTTCTTCAATAACTGAAACGCTTTCTCTTGTTCATCATTCCATTCAAATTTCTTCCCTTTATGCGTTAATGCAGTCAAGGGTTTTGCTATTCTGGAAAAGTCTTGGATGAACCTTCTGTAGTAACCAGCTAGTCCTAAAAACTGGCGTATGTGTTTCGGAGTTTTCGGGATTTCCCACTTTTCAACAGTTTCTATCTTTGCCGGATCCACCTTAATACCTTCTTTGTTCACTATGTGACCGAGGAATTGAACTTCTTCCAACCAAAATGCACACTTTGAAAACTTAGTGTACAATTCTTCCTTCCTCAATACTTCTAACACCTTTCTCAAATGTTCACCGTGTTCTTGGTCATTCTTTGAGTAAATAAGTATGTCATCAATGAAAACAATGACAAACTTGTCAAGGTATGGTCCACACACTCGGTTCATAAGGTCCATGAACACAGCTGGTGCATTAGTTAAACCAAACGGCATGACCATAAACTCGTAATGACCGTAACGTGTTCTGAAAGCAGTCTTTGGAATATCATCTTCTTTCACCCGCATTTGATGATACCCGGAACGTAAGTCAATCTTTGAATAAACAGACGAGCCTTGTAGTTGATCAAATAAGTCGTCGATTCTCGGTAGTGGGTAGCGGTTCTTGATGGTAAGTTTGTTCAACTCTCGGTAGTCGATACACAACCTGAATGTACCATCTTTCTTCTTGACAAACAAAACAGGAGCTCCCCACGGTGATGTGCTTGGTCGAATGAAACCACGCTCTAAAAGTTCTTGTAATTGGCTTTGCAGTTCTTTCATCTCGCTGGGTGCGAGTCTGTAAGGAGCACGAGCTATTGGTGCAGCTCCTGGTACAAGATCTATTTGAAATTCAACGGATCGATGTGGGGGTAATCCCGGTAATTCTTTCGGAAATACATCGGGAAATTCTTTTGCAATGGGAACATCATTGATGCTCTTTTCTTCAGTTTGTACTTTCTCGACGTGTGCTAGAACAGCATAGCAACCTTTTCTTATTAGTTTTTGTGCCTTCAAATTACTAATAAGATGTAGCTTCGTGTTGCCCTTTTCTCCGTACACCATTAAGGGTTTTCCTTTTTCTAGTATAATGCGAATTGCATTTTTGTAACAAACGATCTCCGCTTTCACTTCTTTCAACCAGTCCATACCGATTATCACATCAAAACTCCCTAACTCTACTGGTATCAAATCAATCTTAAATGTTTCGCTAACCATTTTAATTTCTCGATTCCGACATATATTATCTGCTGAAATTAATTTACCATTTGCTAATTCGAGTAAAAATTTACTATCCAAAGGCGTCAATGGACATCTTAATTTAGCACAAAAATCTCTACTCATATAGCTTCTATCCGCACCCGAATCAAATAAAACGTAAGCAGATTTATTGTCAATAAGAAACGTACCCGTAACAAGCTCCGGGTCTTCCTGTGCCTCTACCGCATTAATATTGAAAACTCTTCCACGGCCTTGTCCATTCGTGTTCTCCTGGTTCGGGCAATTTCTAATAATGTGGCCTGGTTTTCCACATTTATAACAAACTACATTGGCATAACTTGCTCCGACACTACTTGCTCCGCCATTACTCGTTCCGACACCATTTGTTCCTTTCGTTCTATTAACCCCTGGTCCGTAGACCTCACACTTCGCCGCGCTATGACCATTTCTTTTACACTTGTTGCAAAATTTGGTGCAGAACCCCGAGTGATTCTTTTCACACCTTTGGCATAGCTGCTTCTGATTGTTGTTGTTGTTGCGGTTATTATTGTTGTTAGGATGATTGTTGTAGTTGCTGTTGTTGTTGTTGTTGTTGTTGTTGTTGTTGTTGGGCCGTTTGTTGTAGTTGCGATTGATGTTGCGATTGTTGGGATAATTGTTGCGATTATTGTTGTAATTGCTGTTGTTGTTGTATTGGTGATTCTTATCACCGTTTTCCTCCCACTTTCTTTTGACTTGCTTCACATTGGCCTCTTCAGCAGTCTGTTCTTTAATTCTTTCTTCAATCTGGTTCACTAGTTTGTGAGCCATTCTACATGCCTGTTGTATGGAGGCGGGCTCGTGTGAACTTATATCTTCTTGGATTCTTTCCGGTAATCCTTTCACAAACGCGTCGATCTTCTCTTCCTCATCTTCGAATGCTCCCGGACACAATAGGCACAATTCTGTGAATCGTCTTTCGTACGTGGTAATATCAAATCCTTGGGTTCGTAACCCTCTAAGTTCTGTCTTGAGCTTATTGACCTCGGTTCTGGGACGGTACTTCTCGTTCATCAAGTGCTTGAATGCTGACCACGGTAGTGCGTACGCATCATCTTGTCCCACTTGCTCTAGATAGGTATTCCACCATGTTAACGCAGAACCTGTGAAGGTATGCGTAGCGTACTTCACTTTGTCCTCTTCAGTACACTTACTTATGGCAAACACCGATTCAACCTTCTCGGTCCACCGTTTCAATCCGATCGGTCCTTCGGTTCCATCAAATTCCAAAGGTTTGCAGGCAGTGAATTCTTTGTAGGTGCATCCTACACGATTTCCTGTACTGCTAGATCCAAGGTTATTGTTGGTATCAGAGCGGTGGTCTTAGCGAACCAGGTCTTGCATTAGTGTGTCTAACTGATAGTCGTTAGGATGCATTAGTAAGTCTGGACTTCGACTGTGTCTGCATGTCAAAAGTTTTGCTTATCATTTCGTGTCGAAAATTACCTGCTTATCATTCTTAGAGAATCACTTGCTTATCATCCTTAGTCTAGACACATCTTATTGCATTGATTACATGATTAGTGTATAGACAAAATTCATATCTTAGCATATCTGCTAATTTATATCTTAGCGTATCTGTTATTGTAAACTTTGCCTGACATTTTCTATAGATTCCTCCGTAACTTATGGGATTTTAGTATTATATATGCATATGTAAATTATGTATTGCAGGGTACTAATCTACATCCTATAATCTATTTCTTATCGAAAATCCTTCATCTGATCGTACGAGATGAATCCCTCAACCAGTTCAAATTCCTCGGATCCCGACAGCTATTCTGATATGATGTTCACCTAAGCTCCGAAAACAGCGTCATCGGCATGAATCAACCAATCAGCCATTATCAATTCATCTGATGGGTTCATAGTAGACTTAATTAAGGGAAACGCGCAGAAGGCAATCCCTTCCACCAACCGAATTCACCTCTTGACAATGAAACTGAAGCGTTTACCGGCGAACCTGTTCGAGACACCATTTTCAGTCTCATCTCTAGGGTAACTTGACAAGATTATATTCTATCCACAATTCTGAACCTTATTCATCTGCTCGTTCCGACCGACAATCATCCTGGAGTAATAAGTCAACGAACTTCGCGCTTGAATAATCAATTAAGAGAATATGGTGCAAAATGTACCAGCTTCAGCAACATCACCGGCACCAACAGTACCATCAATAACAGCACCAGTACCATTAACAATCCATGCTTCAATATTATCATCTGTACTTTGAGTATGATCTTCGTTCTACGTATCGTTCTACCTCAAATTATCTTCGTTCGACATGGCGAATATGTAATCTCTAAAGTTTTAGAGATTAATTATTCTAGTTCCAGCCGAAAAACAAATGAGTTTAATATCATATTAACTCATTAAATCCATAATTACGTCTGAAGAAAATATATATGTATATATGTTTTCATAAAGATTGTAATTAAATTTTTTATTGTACAAACTGTTAATGGTGAAAATATTTTAATGAGTAGGTAATACCCGAGGAATATTTAGATTTCGCATTAATAAGTTACACTGTACATTCTTCGAATCTGATTCAACAGTCATTTACTATCCTATTTACATCTACCGATATACGAATCCGTTCACCACAGAATAACCATTTTCATTCAAATTCAATTTCATATTTAGATTTTGACTTACCAGAATCCAACAAGTGGCATAATGAAGAAATAATAAACACAATAAAAATTGATTAGAAACAGACTAATTAACAACATGAAATTCTATTAAGAATCCACGCTAACAAAATCCTAGCTAACTGTTCCTAGCTAACTGTTAATTCCTTATTACCATTTAATTTATTTATCGCAGTTTAATTATCGCAATTTATATTCTCAGAATTTTATTTATCGTCATTTAATTTCTGTTATTTATTTTACGCACTTTATTTATTGTCATTTAATTTCTGTATTTATTTTTCGCACCTTAAATATCGGGACACGTATACAAGGTTTTGACATATCATATCGACGCATTTATATATATTATTTGGAATAACCATAGACACTCTATATGCAGTAATGATCGAGTTCTCTATACAGGGTTGAGGTTGATTCTACAATAATATATATAATTTGAGTTGTGATCGAGTCTGAGACGAATACGGGTCACGATACGTATTAATTAATTCGAATATTATATATGAATTATTGAAATGCTAACTGTGGACTAGTAACTGTGGACTATCAACATTGGACAATTAAAATGAATTAAAATATTGATTATAACATATGAAACTAAACAATTCTTCAAGTTTGCCACTTGATTTCGTCTTAAACCTCATTTGTATCTTCACGATTACATTCTGCGTTCAAACCTTTCATGAATCTTGAAAACACCTCAATCGAGAAGATGAACCAACCTCACTACATCTATGGAAGAAAGATTTGATACAAACAGTTATACACCTGAAAACACTCGGAACCTGAGTAAACGTTTAAACCGTATCTGTACTAGCTCTTTTGGCATTGTTATTACCAAAAATAACATCGCAATTTTTTTTTTTAAAGTAGCGAATTTTGTCACAGCTCCAGCAAGTCAACTTCGACTTTTCAGTTGGACAAGCCTTATTATAATCTTGATTTATAAGCTTGCCTTTCGTCATCGTTACCGGGGAACTGTTTATATTCCACCACATTAACATAAATTTATCAGCAACTTCATTACTCATTGACTTAAGTTCTCCGAAGAATCATTATATTTGTTCGCTAAAACCATATCATATACTCATCCGCATCTTGTAACGAGAACTGCCATACCAATTACCGGGAATCAGCAATCAGTATTTTGAAATCTCGCACCATGTCTACATCAATAGTTATATGTATACATATAACAATTATCTCCTAGAATTACGATCTTCAATTCTGAAATTTTGAAAAGGCACCCAGTTTACGAATCGATACTCTGAATGTTGAAAAAGCTGAATGAAGCAGCAGAAACTGTAGGCAACCGTAAACGACCTTAGTCGTCAGAAATTTGATGATAAAGAATAATATGTTGGAAAAGCTCCGAAACGTTGGAACTGGAAAACGGATAGAGTTAACCATGAAGGAGACCAAGGACAAATACAAGGACCATACCCTATATTCCAAGAATCCAGATAATTTTGAATCCGTTGAAATCTTTAGAGAATATCTTGCTCCAAGGTCATGTTAAAACCTTGTGGAAAAATCTTTCTCCATCAACCATCGAACTTATAAATTCCAAAATATCCTCATCAATATCTTCGATATTTCCGAGGATATTTTCATAAATATTCTCGTTCGAAATTATATACCTCTTCGTGTTTCCTGTGTATCACTATATTGGAAACATTTAATAGAAAATTTAGTACCGAAAAGCAGATTATGCGAAACTATGAAGAAAGCTGTGGGCAAATCACAAAGAATAAGTTTGACTTCAAAGAATTCAAATGATTCAATGTCTGCTAAAGTCTTTAGTGATTATCTTGCTCCTTACTCTAAACCCTTGCAGGCAATAGTTTCTATCATCCTCTGATCTTAGATATTCCAAGATATCATCGTATCTTTCATTATAAATATCCTCCATATTTCTGAAGATATTTTCATAACTATTCTTATCGGAAATCATTAATCTCTTAGTACTATCAGTGTTACATCATATAAAAACAGTTGGTTTCTATATTCTGTAAACTTTCGAGCTTAAAATATGAATGTTATTGAAGTAATGTTGGGAACTGATGCATGAGGTAGTATAATATAATGACACTTGATCAACGTGATTATATTATAGTAAGTCATGCTGAGTTTCTAATGGGGCGTGATGATTCACAGATCATAACGTCATCACGTGCCATGTTACATAACTCTTTCATTCTGCGTAACTTCTGAACATATCAAGAATATATATTCTTGATAGTTCTATACTCAGTGATTCTGATAAGTTGACAAATCAAATCGTGCTAATACCTTCTTTCTTATTTAGAACATGATGTTTTAGAACATGATGTTTATCCGAAATTCCATACTTACGAATTCTGGACCATTACTCGCTTTACTAGAGGTCGAGAGGATAATAAAAAGGCAAAGAAATCCAAAATATAAGAGAAAATATAAAGCCCAATGACAACACCGAAATTACAAACCGTGAATATCAATGTTTATCGCAACATAAAGACACGAGAGAATTAAAAGCACTAAATCCCAAGGGCGAAGTAGAAGAAGGCAGATTCCTCTGGTGGGAGTTGGAAAAGGAGAATGATTGTTGCGATAGTAAGAATGAGGACAAGGATCAGAACTGGATTAAGCATTTTTCAGAATCTTTTGGATGTATGAAACAAGAAGGAAGGTATAGGAATGGTGAGAATAATGGAACGGGAAAAGTCTAATTTATAATGGGAATATCAGACAGAGTAATCGAGACATATCACCGTATTTGATTATAAGAGCTCTTAATTTCCTTATTCGCCGAAGAAATCAAATCTTGTAGATTTCTAAGATTTCTTTAAATCCCTTGAATTCCGGGATTCAACCCTCTACGTCAAAAGCTATGACGCACCATATCTTCTAAATTCAACCATGACTAGTCAAAAGTTATGATGAAACCTGTCTTGCTCATTCCATTCTTTTGTGATAGCTTCACTCGTATGCTTCAATTAATCGAATCATTTTATCCATATTACTCAATGATGATAAATCTCAATGTATCAACTCATATTCGTCATGAAAAGATTTTTATTGTTAGCCATGACTACCTCACTCAAATTTCGGGACGAAATTTCTTTAACGGGTAGGTACTGTGATGACCCGGGAATTTCCGACCAAATTTGAACTTAATCTTTGTATGATTTCGACATGATAAGCAAAGTCTGTAAAGTTAAGGCTCAAAAATTTTGAACTGTTTCATATATTCAAATGACCTTCGACTGCTCTCGACGATTCACGAATAATTAATTGTAAATTTTTGTTGTGTGTATGTATATATAAATAATAATTCGAAATATAATTTGAAGTACTATATGTTATTGTTATTAAAAATTAATAAAATAAAAAATAGGATATTATAATAATTTTTATTTAAAATATATCTATATATATATATATATAAATAAAGTATATTAAAAATAAATATTAGATGACTGTAATACTCGTTTGATGTTCCGTTTAATTTTAAGCAAATTAAAATCAACTGATGTGACTTTAAAATAAAACGATGATCCGAAAATGAGTTTTACAAATTATAGACTTATTAAAAATGTATTTAGGAACTTTTGGTTGAATATTAAAACTTGATATGTTTTACTTGGGGTTGGGAGTGAGTAATTAATGTAATTTTTATTTAATAGTTAATGATCGAATTTTATACCATAATGACTGGAATAAATAAATATTGTCAATATATAAAATTTAGGATTTTTCTTTAGACTTTTTATCCGCCACTGAGTAACAACGGACCTCGATATACTTTCCCTATTAAAGTGTCGGTAATAAACTTACAAATATAGGATGGCTGTTAATATACTCTTTCATTATTATATGATTACTTGCACACGTTTTATTTTCCTTACCACTTTAAACTACATAAAATATTATATTATTTATATATATGGAGACATATGCATCTCTCAATCAACAAACCCACTGTATTTTTATTTCAATCAATCATTTCAATCATTTCTCCTTTTGCTTTTGTACTAGTGTCAAAAATAACCAAACATCTTTGTGTTTCTATCCAAACTCGGACAATCACCTCAACCGCTGCTATATCTTCCTGTTTCGGTTCAATATTCATAGCCACTGTATCACCATAACAATCACCTTGATCACCCTCATAATCCACCACCCCACACCCCAGCACACACCACCTCCACTTCCACCTATTTACTACTATTGTCCTTTCTTGTTGCTACCACCACGGTAAGCTACTGCTGCTTACTACTGTTGCAGGTCAAGAACCGCCACCCTAGCCTCACCATCAACGATCTCCACCCATTAGTCTTTTACTACGCATCTCACGTTGATCGCTAGGTACCCATCGTTGATTTTTTTCCGCATTTAAAGTTTGTGAATACAATGTGTCACGACAACGCATCATGCACATTCCACCAAGACGATGCACTAAATAGTAGACCTAGCTCACTACTCGGAATTATGTTGTCGACAAATAGTAGTTGCGTGCTTGATCAAGTCTCGTTGTACGAACCAACTAGAAACGCACACCATCCACGCATAAGGTACAACACATACGGTCTAACATAGATTGGTTGGTATATAAGTTTCATCGGTATATGAGTATAGTCTCTTGAATACATGAAGGCTGGGAAGAGAATAATAAAAGTTAGCACTAATATTTTTCTAGTAAATGTACTCTTCCCATAAAGTCAGAATATAAACTTACAATATGGACTTTTATAAAAGATATTAGCAATAAGCTAGGTGGGCTCAACTAATATAAACATATACAATATTATACAGTCTAATAGGTGCAAGATTCATAACAACCTATAAGTTTTTGCTAATACTCTTGTCCATGGTTATGATGGAACAAGGATGTTATTGTTGGATTAATTAATTAGTTTATCCTAAGTTTGAGTTACTATATTATAAGATTAATGAGCGTAGGTAGTATTAATATGATGTGTTAGATTTATTTAATTAACTTGTTATCTGAGTTTGAGTTGATGTTGATTTATTGACCGAGTGTTAAGGATTGAGGGAGCATCGGTTTTAAGGATATACGTTAGTTAGTAGTGGTATTTCCATGTACTCATATTAGTGGTTAGGTTGTTAGTGGCTATATTATATATATGCCTTTTATGTAATACGAATGGCAATAGAAGGAAGTTGTAGTCCTAAGTTTTTAATTCGTTTCTTTATTTTTAATGAGCATTTAATTTTTGTGTTACTATGGAGTTGTTATTAAGGTGTCTCTGTTTCCACAGATTCATAAATAATATAATGATGATGACGAATTATAGTGGATTTGATGATGATGTGATGAGCGATATGATGATGATCATTTGATAATGATGTGATGATCGATATGATGAAGATCGTAAAATGAAGTAAAACGATGATGATGATATGCCGTTTGATGATTAGACTATGATAGGATTAGATGAAGAAGAAGAGAATGGAAATAAAGGTTAAATAAATTAAGGTGTCAATTTAATCAGAAAAATGAGTTAGACAAGATGGTTAGGGAGTATGTTGGGGAACGAGAGGTCTTGTGTTCAATCCTCGTCTGCTACATTTTTTTTTTCTTTTCATTTTTTGTTGAACCAAAACCAACTGAATTGTTATTTTGGGCCGCATACAGCAAACCCAAATAATCATGGTGACGAGTTGGGCTTCTTAAACGGATTGTTAGTTAAGTGGGCTGCTGAGGCCCAATGAGCATAGTACGGGTTATATATATTAAGTGTTATATAAATTCGTAAGAGTCTGGGTAGCGCAGATGGTTATTGAGTATGGAGGGGAATCAAGAGGTCGTGGGTTCGAATCTCGATCATGACATTTCTTTTTAAGCTTGCTCTTTAAGGTATTATTATTATTATTATTATTATTATTATTATTATTATTATTATTATTATTATTATTATTATTATTATTATTATTATAAAAATAATACAATTTATCGATCATGACATTTCTTTTTATGCATTTTATTAAAAACTACTGTTAGTATTATTTTTGCTAATATGAGTATTATCCTTATTATTAATTTCATCACTACAAATATTATCTTAGCATTATTAAAATACTATTTTTAATAAACAAATGATATATATATATATATATGTATATATATATATATATATAATATAACAAAATTAATAATTTATTTAGCTAAAATATAAAAAAATGAATACCTAGAACATATAAGTTATTAACATAAAAAGAATATAACTAATAAATTTTATATATATGTGTATATATATATATATATATATATATATATATATATATATATATATATATATATATATATATATATATATATTGATTATAAACGATTCATAACAGTTGATTACATAGCGAGGTACTGGACCTCTATATGATACATTTTACAAATATTGCATTCGTTTTGAAAAGACAAACTTCCTTACATCGAAAATTGACGACATGCATACCATTTCATAATATATCTAATTATAATTATCTTAATAATAATCTTGATGAACTCGACGACTCGAATGCAACGTTTTTTGAAATATGTCATGAATGACTCCAAGAAATATCTTTAAAGTGAGCAAATGCACAGCGGAAGATTTCTTTCATACCTGAGAATAAACATGCTTTAAAGTGTCAACCAAAAGGTTGGTGAGTTCATTAGTTTATCATAAATAATCATTTCATAATTTTAATAGACCACAAGATTTCATATTTTCATTTCTCATAAACATACGTCCCATGCATAGAGACAAAAATATCATTCATATGGATTGAACACCTGGTAACTGAAATGTCCCGTTCATATTGATTAAAAACGTTCCATATTAATTGATTTCGTTGCGAGGTTTTGACCTCTATATGAGACGTTTTTCAAAGACTGCATTCATTTTTAAACAAACCATAACCTTTATTTCATCAATAAAGGTTTAAAAAGATTTACGTAGATTATCAAATAATGATAATCTAAAATATCCTGTTTACACACGACCATTACATAATGGTTTACAATACAAATATGTTACAACAAAATAAGTTTCTTGAATGCAGTTTTTACACAATATCATACAAGCATGGACTCCAAATCTTGTCCTTATTTAAGTATGCGACAGCAGAAGCTCTTAATAATCACCTGAGAATAAACATGCTTAAAACGTCAACAAAAATGTTGGTGAGTTATAGGTTTAACCTATATATATCAAATCGTAACAATAGACCACAAGATTTCATATTTCAATACACATCCCATACATAGAGATAAAAATCATTCATATGGTGAACACCTGGTAACCGACAATAACAAGATGCATATATAAGAATATCCCCATCATTCCGGGACACCCTTCGGATATGATATAAATTTCGAAGTACTAAAGCATCCGGTACTTTGGATGGGGTTTGTTAGGCCCAATAGATCTATCTTTAGGATTCGCGTCAATTAGGGTGTCTGTTCCCTAATTCTTAGATTACCAGACTTAATAAAAAGGGGCATATTCGATTTCGATAATTCAACCATAGAATGTAGTTTCACGTACTTGTGTCTATTTTGTAAATCATTTATAAAACCTGCATGTATTCTCATCCCAAAAATATTAGATTTTAAAAGTGGGACTATAACTCACTTTCACAGATTTTGACTTCGTCGGGAAGTAAGACTTGGCCACTGGTTGATTCACGAACCTATAACAATATATACATATATATCAAAGTATGTTCAAAATATATTTACAACACTTTTAATATATTTTGATGTTTTAAGTTTATTAAGTCAGCTGTCCTCGTTAGTAACCTACAACTAGTTGTCCACAGTTAGATGTACAGAAATAAATCGATAAATATTATCTTGAATCAATCCACGACCCAGTGTATACGTATCTCAGTATTGATCACAACTCAAACTATATATATTTTGGAATCAACCTCAACCCTGTATAGCTAACTCCAACATTCACATATAGAGTGTCTATGCTTGTTCCGAAATATATATAGATGTGTCGACATGATAGGTCGAAACATTGTATACGTGTCTATGGTATCTCAAGATTACATAATATATAATACAAGTTGATTAAGTTATGGTTGGAATAGATTTGTTACCAATTTTCACGTAGCTAAAATGAGAAAAATTATCCAATCTTGTTTTACCCATAACTTCTTCATTTTAAATCCGTTTTGAGTGAATCAAATTGCTATGGTTTCATATTGAACTCTATTTTATGAATCTAAACAGAAAAAGTATAGGTTTCTAGTCGGAAAAATAAGTTACAAGTCGTTTTTGTAAAGGTAGTCATTTCAGTCGAAAGAACGACGTCTAGATGACCATTTTAGAAAACATACTTCCACTTTGAGTTTAACCATAATTTTTGGATATAGTTTCATGTTCATAATAAAAATCATTTTCTCAGAATAACAACTTTTAAATCAAAGTTTATCATAGTTTTTAATTAACTAACCCAAAACAGCCCGCGGTGTTACTACGACGGCGTAAATCCGGTTTTACGGTGTTTTTCGTGTTTCCAGGTTTTAAATCATTAAGTTAGCATATCATATAGATATAGAACATGTGTTTAGTTGATTTTAAAAGTCAAGTTAGAAGGATTAACTTTTGTTTGCGAACAAGTTTAGAATTAACTAAACTATGTTCTAGTGATTACAAGTTTAAACCTTCGAATAAGATAGCTTTATATGTATGAATCGAATGATGTTATGAACATCATTACTACCTTAAGTTCCTTGGATGAACCTACTGGAAAAGAGAAAAATGGATCTAGCTTCAATGGATCCTTGGATGGCTCAAAGTTCTTGAAGTAAAATCATGACACGAAAACAAGTTCAAGTAAGATCATCACTTGAAATAAGATTGTTATAGTTATAGAAATTGAACCAAAGTTTGAATATGATTATTACCTTGTATTAGAATGATAACCTACTGTAAGAAACAAAGATTTCTTGAGGTTGGATGATCACCTTACAAGATTGGAAGTGAGCTAGCAAACTTGAAAGTATTCTTGATTTTATGAAACTAGAACTTTTGGAATTTATGAAGAACACTTAGAACTTGAAGATAGAACTTGAGAGAGTTCAATTAGATGAAGAAAATTGAAGAATGAAAGTGTTTGTAGGTGTTTTTGGTCGTTGGTGTATGGATTAGATATAAAGGATATGTAATTTTGTTTTCATGTAAATAAGTCATGAATGATTACTCGTATTTTTGTAATCTTATGAGATATTTCATGCTAGTTGCCAAATGATGGTTCCCACATGTGTTAGGTGACTCACATGGGCTGCTAAGAGCTGATCATTGGAGTGTATATACCAATAGTACATACATCTAAAAGCTGTGTATTGTACGAGTACGAATACGGGTGCATACGAGTAGAATTGTTGATGAAACTGAACGAGAATGTAATTGTAAGCATTTTTGTTAAGTAGAAGTATTTTGATAAGTGTATTGAAGTCTTTCAAAAGTGTATAAATACATATTAAAACACTACATGTATATACATTTTAACTGAGTCGTTAAGTCATCGTTAGTCGTTACATGTAAGTGTTGTTTTGAAACCTTTAGGTTAACGATCTTGTTAAATGTTGTTAACCCAATGTTTATAATATCAAAAGAGATTTTAAATTATTATATTATCATGATATTATGATGTACGAATATCTCTTAATATGATATATATACATTAAATGTCGTTACAACGATAAACGTTACATATATGTCTCGTTTCAAAATCATTAAGTTAGTAGTCTTGTTTTTACATATGTAGTTCATTGTTAATATAATTAATGATATGTTTACTTATCATAATATCATGTTAACTATATATATAACCATATATATGTCATCATATAGTTTTTTTTTACAAGTTTTAACGTTCGTGAATCACTGGTCAACTTGGGTGGTCAATTGTCTATATGAAACCTATTTCAATTAATCAAGTCTTAACAAGTTTGATTGCTTAACATGTTGGAAACATTTAATCATGTAAACATCAATCTCAATTAATATATATAAACATGGAAAAGTTCGGGTCACTACAGTACCTACCCGTTAAATAAATTTCGTCCCGAAATTTTAAGCTGTTGAAGGTGTTGACGAATCTTCTGGAAATAGATGCGGGTATTTCTTCTTCATCTGATCTTCACGCTCCCAGGTGAACTCGGGTCCTCTACGAGCATTCCATCGAACCTTAACAATTGGTATCTTGTTTTGCTTAAGTCTTTTAACCTCACGATCCATTATTTCGACGGGTTCTTCGATGAATTGGAGTTTTTCGTTGATTTGGATTTCATCTAACGGAATAGTGAGATCTTCTTTAGCAAAACATTTCTTCAAATTCGAGACGTGGAAAGTGTTATGTACAGCCGCGAGTTGTTGAGGTAACTCAAGTCGGTAAGCTACTGGTCCGACACGATCAATAATCTTGAATGGTCCAATATACCTTGGATTTAATTTCCCTCGTTTACCAAATCGAACAACACCTTTCCAAGGTGAAACTTTAAGCATGACCATCTCTCCAATTTCAAATTCTATATCTTTTCTTTTAATGTCAGCGTAGCTCTTTTGTCGACTTTGGGCGGTTTTCAACCGTTGTTGAATTTGGATGATCTTCTCGGTAGTTTCTTGTATAATCTCCGGACCCGTAATCTGTCTATCCCCCACCTCACTCCAACAAATCGGAGACCTGCACTTTCTACCATAAAGTGCTTCAAACGGCGCCATCTCAATGCTTGAATGGTAGCTGTTGTTGTAGGAAAATTCTGCTAACGGTAGATGTCGATCCCAACTGTTTCCGAAATCAATAACACATGCTCGTAGCATGTCTTCAAGCGTTTGTATTGTCCTTTCGCTCTGCCCATCAGTTTGTGGATGATAGGCAGTACTCATGTCTAGACGAGTTCCTAATGCTTGCTGTAATGTCTGCCAGAATCTTGAAATAAATCTGCCATCCCTATCAGAGATAATAGAGATTGGTATTCCATGTCTGGAGACGACTTCCTTCAAATACAGTCGTGCTAACTTCTCCATCTTGTCATCTTCTCTTATTGGTAGGAAGTGTGCTGATTTGGTGAGACGATCAACTATTACCCAAATAGTATCAAAACCACTTGCAGTCCTTGGCAATTTAGTGATGAAATCCATGGTAATGTTTTCCCATTTCCATTCCGGGATTTCGGGTTGTTGAAGTAGACCTGATGGTTTCTGATGCTCAGCTTTGACCTTAGAACACGTCAAACATTCTCCTACGTATTTAGCAACATCGGCTTTCATACCCGGCCACCAAAAATGTTTCTTGAGATCCTTGTACATCTTCCCCGTTCCAGGATGTATTGAGTATCTGGTTTTATGAGCTTCTCTAAGTACCATTTCTCTCATATCTCCAAATTTTGGTACCCAAATCCTTTCAGCCCTATACCGGGTTCCGTCTTCCCGAATATTAAGATGCTTCTCCGATCCTTTGGGTATTTCATCCTTTAAATTTCCCTCTTTTAAAACTCCTTGTTGCGCCTCCTTTATTTGAGTAGTAATGTTATTATGAATCATTATATTCATAGATTTTACTCGAATGGGTTCTCTATCCTTCCTGCTCAAGGCATCGGCTACCACATTTGCCTTCCCCGGGTGGTAACGAATCTCAAAATCGTAATCATTCAATAATTCAATCCACCTACGCTGCCTCATATTCAGTTGTTTCTGATTAAATATGTGTTGAAGACTTTTGTGGTCGGTATATATAATACTTTTGACCCCATATAAGTAGTGCCTCCAAGTCTTTAATGCAAAAACAACCGCGCCTAATTCCAAATCATGCGTCGTATAATTTTGTTCGTGAATCTTCAATTGTCTAGACGCATAAGCAATCACCTTCGTTCGTTGCATTAATACACAACCGAGACCTTGCTTTGATGCATCACAATAAATCACAAAATTATCATTCCCTTCAGGCAATGACAATATAGGTGCCGTAGTTAGCTTTTTCTTCAATAACTGAAACGCTTTCTCTTGTTCATCATTCCATTCAAATTTCTTCCCTTTATGCGTTAATGCAGTCAAGGGTTTTGCTATTCTGGAAAAGTCTTGGATGAACCTTCTGTAGTAACCAGCTAGTCCTAAAAACTGGCGTATGTGTTTCGGAGTTTTCGGGGTTTCCCACTTTTCAATAGTTTCTATCTTTGCCGGATCCACCTTAATACCTTCTTTGTTCACTATGTGACCGAGGAATTGAACTTCTTCCAACCAAAATGCACACTTTGAAAACTTAGCGTACAATTCTTCCTTTCTCAATACTTCTAACACCTTTCTCAAATGTTCACCGTGTTCTTGGTCATTCTTTGAGTAAATAAGTATGTCATCAATGAAAACAATGACAAACTTGTCAAGGTATGGTCTACACACTCGGTTCATAAGGTCCATGAACACAGCTGGTGCATTAGTTAAACCAAACGGCATGACCATAAACTCGTAATGACCGTAACGTGTTCTGAAAGCAGTCTTTGGAATATCATCTTCTTTCACCCGCATTTGATGATACCCGGAACGTAAGTCAATCTTTGAATAAACAGACGAGCCTTGTAGTTGATCAAATAAGTCGTCGATTCTCGGTAGTGGGTAGCGGTTCTTGATGGTAAGTTTGTTCAACTCTCGGTAGTCGATACACAACCTGAATGTACCATCTTTCTTCTTGACAAACAAAACAGGAGCTCCCCACGGTGATGTGCTTGGTCGAATGAAACCACGCTCTAAAAGTTCTTGTAATTGGCTTTGCAGTTCTTTCATCTCGCTGGGTGCGAGTCTGTAAGGAGCACGAGCTATTGGTGCAGCTCCTGGTACAAGATCTATTTGAAATTCAACGGATCGATGTGGGGGTAATCCCGGTAATTCTTTCGGAAATACATCGGGAAATTCTTTTGCAATGGGAACATCATTGATGCTCTTTTCTTCAGTTTGTACTTTCTCGACGTGTGCTAGAACAGCATAGCAACCTTTTCTTATTAGTTTTTGTGCCTTCAAATTACTAATAAGATGTAGCTTCGTGTTGCCCTTTTCTCCGTACACCATTAAGGGTTTTCCTTTTTCTCGTATAATGCGAATTGCATTTTTGTAACAAACGATCTCCGCTTTCACTTCTTTCAACCAGTCCATACCGATTATCACATCAAAACTCCCTAACTCTACTGGTATCAAATCAATCTTAAATGTTTCGCTAACCAGTTTAATTTCTCGATTCCGACATATATTATCTGCTGAAATTAATTTACCATTTGCTAATTCGAGTAAAAATTTACTATCCAAAGGCGTCAATGGACAACTTAATTTAGCACAAAAATCTCTACTCATATAGCTTCTATCCGCACCCGAATCAAATAAAACGTAAGCAGATTTATTGTCAATAAGAAACGTACCCGTAACAAGCTCCGGGTCTTCCTGTGCCTCTACCGCATTAATATTGAAAACTCTTCCACGGCCTTGTCCATTCGTGTTCTCCTGGTTCGGGCAATTCCTAATAATGTGGCCTGGTTTTCCACATTTATAACAAACTACATTGGCATAACTTGCTCCGACACTGCTTGCTCTGCCATTACTCGTTCCGACACCATTTGTTCCTTTCGTTCTATTAACCCCTGGTCCGTAGACGTCACACTTCGCCGCGCTATGACCATTTCTTTTACACTTGTTGCAAAATTTGGTGCAGAACCCCGAGTGATTCTTTTCACACCTTTGGCATAGTTGCTTCTGATTGTTGTTGTTGTTGCGGTTATTATTGTTGTTGGGATGATTGTTGTAGTTGCTGTTGTTGTTATTGTTGTTGTTGTTGTTGGGCCGTTTGTTGTAGTTGCGATTGATGTTGCGATTGTTGGGATAATTGTTGCGATTATTGTTGTAATTGCTGTTGTTGTTGTATTGGTGATTCTTATCACCGTTTTCCTCCCACTTTCTTTTGACTTGCTTCACATTGGCCTCTTCAGCAGTCTGTTCTTTAATTCTTTCTTCAATCTGGTTCACTAGTTTGTGAGCCATTCTACATGCCTGTTGTATGGAGGCGGGCTCGTGTGAACTTATATCTTCTTGGATTCTTTCCGGTAATCCTTTCACAAACGCGTCGATCTTCTCTTCCTCATCTTCGAATGCTCCTGGACACAATAGGCACAATTCTGTGAATCGTCTTTCGTACGTGGTAATATCAAATCCTTGGGTTCGTAACCCTCTAAGTTCTGTCTTGAGCTTATTGACCTCGGTTCTGGGACGGTACTTCTCGTTCATCAAGTGCTTGAATGCTGACCACGGTAGTGCGTACGCATCATCTTGTCCCACTTGCTCTAGATAGGTATTCCACCATGTTAACGCAGAACCTGTGAAGGTATGCGTAGCGTACTTCACTTTGTCCTCTTCAGTACACTTACTTATGGCAAACACCGATTCAACCTTCTCGGTCCACCGTTTCAATCCGATCGGTCCTTCGGTTCCATCAAATTCCAAAGGTTTGCAGGCAGTGAATTCTTTGTAGGTGCATCCTACACGATTTCCTGTACTGCTAGATCCAAGGTTATTGTTGGTATGTAGCGCAGCCTGTACTGCGGCTATGTTTGAAGCTAGAAAAGTACGGAATTCCTCTTCATTCATATTCACGGTGTGTCGAGTAGTCGGTGCCATTTCCTTCAAAATAGTTAAATGGAACAAGTTAATCATACAGAATATTAAGAGTAGTTAATAGTATTTCGTAGCATAATATGAACTCATTTATAAAAGCTTTTTCTTCATATTAGCGTTTTATAAGTTTAAATTCGGGTAGTACCTACCCGTTAAGTTCATACTTAGTAGCTAATATACAATTCAACTACTACAATTCTATATGAAAAACTGATTATAATAATATTTCGCGTTCAAACTTTTATACAATATTTTACAAACTTACAATACCGCTTATTTTACATAAAGCATGAAATATAGCACACAATAACTTTGATACAAGATAGTTGTGAAGACAATTCTAGCTAGTACACAAGTCGTTCAGCAAAGGCAATAAAGACACGTAATTCATACGTCCAGAAACAAGTCATGCATTCTGGTTTTACTAGGACTACTTCCCATCCTTGGTCTTGTGCAACATAACCGTTATGGCCGTTGATAAGACAGCGTGTTGTAACGTCATCAAAGGGACGAGGGTTACGTAATGTCCAACAGTCCCGTAATAATCTAAAAACCTCATTTCTTACCCCAATTACCGACTCCGTCACTTGTGGAAACGTTTTGTTTAATAGTTGTAGCCCGATGTTCTTGTTCTCACTTTGGTGAGAAGCGAACATTACTAATCCGTAAGCATAACATGCTTCTTTATGTTGCATGTTAGCCGCTTTTTCTAAATCACGAAGTCCAATATTCGGATATATTGAGTCAAAATAATTTCTTAACCCGTTGCGTAAAATAGCATTTGGGTTCCCCGCAATATATGCGTCAAAGTAAACACATCGTAACTTATGGGTTTCCCAATGTGATATCCCCCATCTTTCAAACGAAAGTCTCTTATAAACCAAGACATTCTTGGAACGTTCTTCGAATGTCTTACAAACTGATCTCGCCTTAAATAGTTGTGCCGAAGAATTCTGGCCGACTCTAGACAAGATTTCATCAATCATGTCTCCGGGTAGGTCTCTTAAAATATTGGGTTGTCTATCCATTTTGTGTTTTTAAACTGTAAAATAGACAAGAGTTAGATTCATAAAAAAATACTTATTAATACAAGCAATTTTTACATATATCATAAAGCATAAGAACACTATATTACATATATTACACCACACGAATACAACTATCTTATTCCGACTCGCTCGTTTCTTCTTCTTCGGTTTTGGTTCGTTTTGCCAAGTTTCTAGGGATATATGATGTTCCCCTAATACGAGCCGTCGTTGTCCACATTGGTTTAGAAAAACCTGGTGGTTTAGAGGTTCCCGGGTCATTGTTACAACTTAAGGACTTCGGGGGTTGACGATACATATAAAGTTCATCGGGGTTGGAATTAGATTTCTCTATTTTTATGCCCTTTCCCTTATTATTTTCTTTTGCCTTTTTAAATTCAGTTGGGGTAATTTCTATAACATCATCGGAATTCTCGTCGGAATCCGATTCATCGGAGAATTGGTAATCCTCCCAATATTTTGCTTCCTTGGCGGAAACACCATTGACCATAATTAACTTTGGTCGGTTGGTTGAGGATTTTCTTTTACTTAACCGTTTTATTATTTCCCCCACCGGTTCTATTTCTTCATCCGGTTCCGATTCTTCTTCCGGTTCCGATTCTTCTTCCGGTTCCGACTCTTCTTCCGGTTCCTCTTCGGGAACTTGTGAATCAGTCCACAAATCATTCCAATTTACATTTGACTCTTCATTATTATTAGGTGAGTCAATGGGACTTGTTCTAGAGGTAGACATCTATCACATAATATCAAACACGTTAAGAGATTAATATATCACATAATATTCATATGTTAAAAATATATAGTTTCCAACAAAAATGTTAAGCAATCATTTTTAAAGAAAACACGGTCGAAGTCCAGACTCACTAATGCATCCTAACAAACTCGATAAGACACACTAATGCAAATTTTCTGGTTCTCTAAGACCAACGCTCTGATACCAACTGAAATGTCCCGTTCATATTGATTAAAAACGTTCCATATTAATTGATTTCGTTGCGAGGTTTTGACCTCTATATGAGACGTTTTTCAAAGACTGCATTCATTTTTAAACAAACCATAACCTTTATTTCATCAATAAAGGTTTAAAAAGATTTACGTAGATTATCAAATAATGATAATCTAAAATATCCTGTTTACACACGACCATTACATAATGGTTTACAATACAAATATGTTACAACAAAATAAGTTTCTTGAATGCAGTTTTTACACAATATCATACAAGCATGGACTCCAAATCTTGTCCTTATTTAAGTATGCGACAGCGGAAGCTCTTAATAATCACCTGAGAATAAACATGCTTAAAACGTCAACAAAAATGTTGGTGAGTTATAGGTTTAACCTATATATATCAAATCGTAACAATAGACCACAAGATTTCATATTTCAATACACATCCCATACATAGAGATAAAAATCATTCATATGGTGAACACCTGGTAACCGACAATAACAAGATGCATATATAAGAATATCCCCATCATTCCGGGACACCCTTCGGATATGATATAAATTTCGAAGTACTAAAGCATCCGGTACTTTGGATGGGGTTTGTTAGGCCCAATAGATCTATCTTTAGGATTCGCGTCAATTAGGGTGTCTGTTCCCTAATTCTTAGATTACCAGACTTAATAAAAAGGGGCATATTCGATTTCGATAATTCAACCATAGAATGTAGTTTCACGTACTTGTGTCTATTTTGTAAATCATTTATAAAACCTGCATGTATTCTCATCCCAAAAATATTAGATTTTAAAAGTGGGACTATAACTCACTTTCACAGATTTTGACTTCGTCGGGAAGTAAGACTTGGCCACTGGTTGATTCACGAACCTATAACAATATATACATATATATCAAAGTATGTTCAAAATATATTTACAACACTTTTAATATATTTTGATGTTTTAAGTTTATTAAGTCAGCTGTCCTCGTTAGTAACCTACAACTAGTTGTCCACAGTTAGATGTACAGAAATAAATCGATAAATATTATCTTGAATCAATCCACGACCCAGTGTATACGTATCTCAGTGTTGATCACAACTCAAACTATATATATTTTGGAATCAACCTCAACCCTGTATAGCTAACTCCAACATTCACATATAGAGTGTCTATGGTTGTTCCGAAATATATATAGATGTGTCGACATGATAGGTCGAAACATTGTATACGTGTCTATGGTATCTCAAGATTACATAATATATAATACAAGTTGATTAAGTTATGGTTGGAATAGATTTGTTACCAATTTTCACGTAGCTAAAATGAGAAAAATTATCCAATCTTGTTTTACCCATAACTTCTTCATTTTAAATCCGTTTTGAGTGAATCAAATTGCTATGGTTTCATATTGAACTCTATTTTATGAATCTAAACAGAAAAAGTATAGGTTTCTAGTCGGAAAAATAAGTTACAAGTCGTTTTTGTAAAGGTAGTCATTTCAGTCGAAAGAACGACGTCTAGATGACCATTTTAGAAAACATACTTCCACTTTGAGTTTAACCATAATTTTTGGATATAGTTTCATGTTCATAATAAAAATCATTTTCTCAGAATAACAACTTTTAAATCAAAGTTTATCATAGTTTTTAATTAACTAACCCAAAACAGCCCGCGGTGTTACTACGACGGCGTAAATCCGGTTTTACGGTGTTTTTCGTGTTTCCAGGTTTTAAATCATTAAGTTAGCATATCATATAGATATAGAACATGTGTTTAGTTGATTTTAAAAGTCAAGTTAGAAGGATTAACTTTTGTTTGCGAACAAGTTTAGAATTAACTAAACTATGTTCTAGTGATTACAAGTTTAAACCTTCGAATAAGATAGCTTTATATGTATGAATCGAATGATGTTATGAACATCATTACTACCTTAAGTTCCTTGGATGAACCTACTGGAAAAGAGAAAAATGGATCTAGCTTCAATGGATCCTTGGATGGCTCAAAGTTCTTGAAGTAAAATCATGACACGAAAACAAGTTCAAGTAAGATCATCACTTGAAATAAGATTGTTATAGTTATAGAAATTGAACCAAAGTTTGAATATGATTATTACCTTGTATTAGAATGATAACCTACTGTAAGAAACAAATATTTCTTGAGGTTGGATGATCACCTTACAAGATTGGAAGTGAGCTAGCAAACTTGAAAGTATTCTTGATTTTATGAAACTAGAACTTTTGGAATTTATGAAGAACACTTAGAACTTGAAGATAGAACTTGAGAGAGTTCAATTAGATGAAGAAAATTGAAGAATGAAAGTGTTTGTAGGTGTTTTTGGTCGTTGGTGTATGGATTAGATATAAAGGATATGTAATTTTGTTTTCATGTAAATAAGTCATGAATGATTACTCGTATTTTTGTAATCTTATGAGATATTTCATGCTAGTTGCCAAATGATGGTTCCCACATGTGTTAGGTGACTCACATGGGCTGCTAAGAGCTGATCATTGGAGTGTATATACCAATAGTACATACATCTAAAAGCTGTGTATTGTACGAGTACGAATACGGGTGCATACGAGTAGAATTGTTGATGAAACTGAACGAGAATGTAATTGTAAGCATTTTTGTTAAGTAGAAGTATTTTGATAAGTGTATTGAAGTCTTTCAAAAGTGTATAAATACATATTAAAACACTACATGTATATACATTTTAACTGAGTCGTTAAGTCATCGTTAGTCGTTACATGTAAGTGTTGTTTTGAAACCTTTAGGTTAACGATCTTGTTAAATGTTGTTAACCCAATGTTTATAATATCAAAAGAGATTTTAAATTATTATATTATCATGATATTATGATGTACGAATATCTCTTAATATGATATATATACATTAAATGTCGTTACAACGATAAACGTTACATATATGTCTCGTTTCAAAATCATTAAGTTAGTAGTCTTGTTTTTACATATGTAGTTCATTGTTAATATAATTAATGATATGTTTACTTATCATAATATCATGTTAACTATATATATAACCATATATATGTCATCATATAGTTTTTTTTTACAAGTTTTAACGTTCGTGAATCACTGGTCAACTTGGGTGGTCAATTGTCTATATGAAACCTATTTCAATTAATCAAGTCTTAACAAGTTTGATTGCTTAACATGTTGGAAACATTTAATCATGTAAACATCAATCTCAATTAATATATATAAACATGGAAAAGTTCGGGTCACTACAGTAACCGACATTAACAATATGCATATAAGAATATCCCCATCATTCCGGGATCCTCCTTCGGACATGATATAAATTTCGAAGTACTAAAGCATCCGGTACTTTGGATGGGGCTTGTTGGGCCCGATAGATCTATCTTTAGAGTTCGTGTCAATTAGGGTGTCTGTTCCCTAATTCTTAGATTACCAGACTATATAAAAAGGGGTATATTCGACTTCGATAATTCAACCATAGAATGTAGTTTCGATTACTTGTGTCTATATCGTAAAACATTTATAAAAGCAGCGCATGTATTCTCAGTCCCAAAAATATATATTGCAAAGGCATTTAAAAAGGGAGTAATGAAACTCACACATATAAATATTGTAAAACAGTTAATAAAGCATTTGCATGTATTCTCAGGCCAAAAATGTAAAGAGTAAAAAGGGCGAATGAAACTCACGCATATAAATATTGTAAAACAGTTAATAAAGCATTTGCATGTATTCTCAGCCCAAAAACGTAAAGAGTAAAAGGGAGCAAATGAAACTCACGATACTGTATTTTGTAGTAAAAATACATATGACGTCATTGAACAATGCAGGGTTGACCTCGGATTCACGAACCTATATCATTTATATATATATTAACACTTATAATAACAACTAACGAGTTTTATATATTAATATTAATATGCTTTATAATTTGTATGTTATATTAATAAATAGTTTAATTATATACTTATTTTATATATATTTTAGTTAATTATATATATGATTATATTAAAAGGTATTTATCTATTATATATAACTTAGTTAATATTTTATAATAATGATAATAAAAGTGGTTTTAATAAAATGAAAATTTTAATAATAATGATAACGCAAATAATACTTTTTGATACTAGTACATAATACTTAATAATGATGATTGTAACAATCTTTTAATTATGGTAATCTTAATAATAATACTTTTATTAATATAATAATTTTTCTACTAATGATAATAATAAAGATATTTATAATAATAATAATAATAACAATAATAATAATAATACTAACACTTAATGATATGATTTAATAATAACAAAAATAATAATAATAATAATAATAATAATAATAATAATAATAATAATAATAATAATAATAATAATAATAATAATAATAATAATAATAATGATAAATGGCTACCTTCAAAGGCTCAAAAAGAATAATGAATCGCCCAAGTCAGGACTCAAACTCACGACCTTCCGCTCACGCGTTAACCCTCAGACCATTACGCCATTTCAGTGTTTATGAATTAAACCGTAACCCATTTATATATATTTATATACATCGCATTCTATCTGTCTCAACCCATTAACACTACAGAATTCGGCCCAAAGGGAAAACAGGATATTCGGCCCAACATGCCCAAATGTTTAACACAGTCCAGTCCAGCTTCTTCTGTAAAAAAAAAATATTTTGTGGTTGCCTGGGTTTGAACCCAGGACCTCTAGAATATCACCAACACACCCAACCCTTCTGCCATTTTAGTTTTTCTGTTATACCCTCTGATTAAAACTAGATAATCCGTATTTCCGTTTCCTCTTTATATCATCATCTTCCCCATGAATTCAATCGATCCATAACTAATCCTAATTTCGAATTGTGGCTTGTTCAAGACTTATAAATAATCAAAAGCTATAAGGTGTGTTTCATGATTACCAAAACAAAAGAAATAAAAAAAAAATAAAAAAAAAATATATACTTCTGCTCGTCGCTATCCTCAAAAAAAAAAAATTATTTTGCAAGTTACAACGTTATAGATAAAGGTTACAAAATGAAATGGGTTAGAAAACTTTCATGGAAACTTTACAAATCATTAATTTTATCAGAAACTTCAAAACAAAAACGAATTTGGCGAAGAACAAATTAGTTGACTTTTTATATTTTAATCTTTGACTCAAAAATTCATAGTCAATAGGAAGAATTGAAGTTTCAAACTTTGCAGTTAGTTTATGTAATCCATTCCTAATAACTTTGCAATGTTACATTTCTAAATAAGTTTTAAATTCGATTATTAAAAAAAAAAATAGAAACGAACAGAGGTATCCTTTAAAAAAAATAATTATTAACTGAATACACTTACTTGATTTAAGGATAGCAGTTAATCACGCAAGAAGAAAAGAAAAAAAAAAATTAACGCTGAATGATTGATGATAAAAGTCCTAAATTTCATCTCTTATACATGTACCAATCGGTTTACAAGAGGAGACAAGGAAATCGACATACAATCACGAATAACCAGGAAAACAAATAGAAAAAGTTAAAGGAATCTGACTTTTGTTCCAATCAATTAGATAGTGGTCTGTGTATATCAAATATTACTTACTGTATATTTTTTTTATATATATAATTTATATTTAATATTAATAATAATAAATAATAATAATAATTATATAATAATTATATAGTTCATGATTGAAATCAAGCACAGGAATCTTACTTTATGATTTTCAATAATCACAGACCTTTATTACTATTAGACTGCGGACGTTGGTTACGGACTGTGTATCGTGCACCGTTGTTCACTTAGTGGCGAATAAAAAGTCTTCAGAAAAATTTCATATTTTGAAATTAACTTTATTTATTTATTTTAGTCATTATGATATAAAATTCGATCCTAAATTTGATAAATAAAAATTACATCAACTGTTCCTCTCATTTCTGGGTAAAATATAAAAAGTGTTAAAATTTAATAACTAGATCCTAACTACATTTTTAGTAAGCCTAAAATTTATAGAACTAATTTTCGAATCACCGTTTATTCTAAAATCACATAAGTTCGAATTAAACTTCTCTAAATAATAATCGAATCGTCCAACGAGTATTACAATCATTTAACATTTATTTTTAATATACATTAATTATATATAGTTATGCTTTAAATAATAATTATTATAATATCTTATTTTTATTTTATTTTACATAATTAATTAACTCGTATAATATTTTAAATTCTACTTCAAAAATATATATGTATCTATTTTCTAAGTTATCTATATTCCCTAATTTCACTTCCATGATAAATAATATGAAAATTAAATTGTTATCTTAACAAAAGTCACGAGTGAAATATAGTAAAGCATGTGTTGGAAATCAAGCAAGAATCTCTACTAACTTTTGTCTAACCCACATTAAATGACACTTTGTTCTTACTTGTAAATCACTTTTACCATTTATTCCGAATACCGTTAAAAAGAAACGATTTCTCAATTCAACGTGGGCCTCGTAGCAGAGACTCGTAACAATACTATGTATCTGATAAATCAATCATTTGATATTATCTTCTAATTCCATCGATGAACATATTGAAGCAAGTGCGCTCATGTATAATATTATACATATAATACTTTGTTAACATTTATACATATATATATATATATACACACACACACACAAATATATATACATATATATTCATATCCAATTATATAATGGTTCGTGAATCGTTGGAATCTGGTCGAGATTAAATGATTGTATGAACACAGTTTTAAACTTTTTGAGATTCAATTTAACAAACTTTGCTTATCGTGTCGGAGACATATAAAGATTTAAGTTTAAATTTGGTCGGAAATTCCCGGGTCATCACAGTACCTACCTGTTAAAAGAAATTTCGTCCCGAAATTTGAGTGAGGTCGTCATGGCTAACAATGGAAATGTTTTCATGACGAATATGAGTTAGAGTTTTATCATTATTGAGTAATATGGATAAAATCATTTGGATTTTGTGAAGAGTACAAGTGAAGCTATTACCAAAGAGTGAAATGAGTAGGTATAGATTCGTCATATCTTTTGACGTAGATAGGATTGATTTCCAAGTTCAAGAGATTTGGAGAAAATCTTCGTAATAAGATTTGGTTCTTCGGCGATTAAGGAAATCAGGACCTTCTTTGATTAAATGCGATAATCTGTTTCGATTGTTTTGTCGGGTATTTCCCTATAAATTCGCCCTCGCCATTTCCTTTATATTTTGGAGTTCCATGCTTTTGTTTTCTCTTCCCGACTTCAAGTCAAGCGAATAATGGTCCAGAATTTATAGATATAGAGTTTCGAATGATTATAATGTTCTAAGCATGAAGGAACGTGATAGCACGATTTGATTTTCAAATTTATCAACATCACGGAAGATAGAACCATCAAGAATACATTTTCTTGATTTGTTACGGAGTTAAGTAGGATGAAAGAGTTATGTAACATGGCACATGATGACGTTATGATCTGTGAATCATCACGTTTCATTTAGAAACTCAGCATGACTTACTGTAATATAATCACGTTGATCAAGTGTCATTATATTATACTAACTCATGCATCAGTTCCCATCATTACTACAATAACATTCATATTTTAAGCTTGAAAATTTACAGAATATAGAAACTAACAGTTTCTATATGATGTAATACTGATAGCACGAAAAGATTAATGATTTCAGATAAGAATAGTTATAAAAATATCTCCAGAAATATGGAGGATATTTATAATGAAAGGTACGATAATATGTCAGAATATCTAAGATCAGAGGATGATAGAAACTATTGTCTGCAAGGGTTTAGAGTAAGGAGCAAGTTATTCACTATAGACTTTAGCAGACATTGAATTATTTGGATTCTTTGAAGTCAAACTTATTCTTTGTGATTTATCCACGGCTTTCTTCATAGTTTCGCATAATCTGCTTTTCGGTACTATATTTTCTATTGAATGTTTCCAATATATTGATACACAGGAAGCACGAAGAGGTATATAATTTCGGACGAGAATATTTATGAAAATATCCTCAGAAATATCAAAGATATTGATGATGATATTTTGGAATTTCTAAGTTCGACGGTTGATGGAGAAAGATTTTCCGCAAGATTTTAACATGACTTCGGAGCAAGATATTCTCTAAAGATTTCAACGGATCCAGAATTACCTGAATCCTTTGAATATAGGATTTGGTCCTTGTATTTGTCCTTGGTCTCCTTCATGGGTAACTCAATCTGTTTTTCAATACCCAATTTTCTATCGAGCGTTCATAACACTCCTTTCTTTATCATCAAACTTTTGTCCGTTTAGACCATCTACCATTTTTCTGTTTCCTCTGCATTTAATGCTATGATATCTGAATCATCGGTTATTAATCCGAGGTGGTTTCAGGAGAATTGTGTTTTTAGATGATTAAACGCTGATGGTAATATGATGGAATATGAAAGGTTACCTGGTAACAATAAAAGAGCACGCGTATATATAAACGTTATAATAAGGTTGTTTCGTACGAAAAGTCGAAGTTGACTTGTTGGAGCTGTGACAAAATTTGCTAATTTGGAAAGGGATTGCAAAGTTATTTTGGGTAATAATAACACTAAGAAATTAGCATAGCTACGTTTTAAACGTTTACTCAGTTTCTGAGAATTTTTCAGATGCATAACTAAATGCATCACTCTTTTCTTACGTAAATGAAGTGCGGTTGGTTCATCCTCTCGATTGAGGTATTTTCAAGAATTACGAAAGGTTTGAACGCATATTGTATTTGTCAAGATACAAATGAGGTTTGAGATGAAACCAAGTGGCAACTTGAAGAATTGTTTAGTTTCATATATTATAATCAATATTTTTAATTCATTTTAATTGTCCATCGTTATTAGTCCACAGTCGATAGTCCACAGTTAACAATCTAATAATTTATATATAGTTTAATATATAATATTCGAATTAATTACTAAATATCGTGACCCGTGTACATGTCTCAGACTCGATCACAACTCAAACCAACTGAAAGGACCCGTCCTAATCCATCCGGACAAAGTCCATATTGATTATAAACGATTCATAACAGTTGATTACATAGCGAGGTACTGGACCTCTATATGATACATTTTACAAATATTGCATTCGTTTTGAAAAGACAAACTTCCTTACATCGAAAATTGACGACATGCATACCATTTCATAATATATCTAATTATAATTATCTTAATAATAATCTTGATGAACTCGACGACTCGAATGCAACGTTTTTTGAAATATGTCATGAATGACTCCAAGAAATATCTTTAAAGTGAGCAAATGCACAGCGGAAGATTTCTTTCATACCTGAGAATAAACATGCTTTAAAGTGTCAACCAAAAGGTTGGTGAGTTCATTAGTTTATCATAAATAATCATTTCATAATTTTAATAGACTACAAGATTTCATATTTTCATTTCTCATAAACATACGTCCCATGCATAGAGACAAAAATATCATTCATATGGATTGAACACCTGGTAACCGACATTAACAATATGCATATAAGAATATCCCCATCATTCCGGGATCCTCCTTCGGACATGATATAAATTTCGAAGTACTAAAGCATCCGGTACTTTGGATGGGGCTTGTTGGGCCCGATAGATCTATCTTTAGAGTTCGTGTCAATTAGGGTGTCTGTTCCCTAATTCTTAGATTACCAGACTATATAAAAAGGGGCATATTCGACTTCGATAATTCAACCATAGAATGTAGTTTCGATTACTTGTGTCTATATCGTAAAACATTTATAAAAGCAGCGCATGTATTCTCAGTCCCAAAAATATATATTGCAAAGGCATTTAAAAAGGGAGTAATGAAACTCACACATATAAATATTGTAAAACAGTTAATAAAGCATTTGCATGTATTCTCAGGCCAAAAATGTAAAGAGTAAAAAGGGCGAATGAAACTCACGCATATAAATATTGTAAAACAGTTAATAAAGCATTTGCATGTATTCTCAGCCCAAAAACGTAAAGAGTAAAAGGGAGCAAATGAAACTCACGATACTGTATTTTGTAGTAAAAATACATATGACGTCATTGAACAATGCAGGGTTGACCTCGGATTCACGAACCTATATCATTTATATATATATTAACACTTATAATAACAACTAACGAGTTTTATATATTAATATTAATATGCTTTATAATTTGTATGTTATATTAATAAATAGTTTAATTATATACTTATTTTATATATATTTTAGTTAATTATATATATGATTATATTAAAAGGTATTTATCTATTATATATAACTTAGTTAATATTTTATAATAATGATAATAAAAGTGGTTTTAATAAAATGAAAATTTTAATAATAATGATAACGCAAATAATACTTTTTGATACTAGTACATAATACTTAATAATGATGATTGTAACAATCTTTTAATTATGGTAATCTTAATAATAATACTTTTATTAATATAATAATTTTTCTACTAATGATAATAATAAAGATATTTATAATAATAATAATAATAACAATAATAATAATAATACTAACACTTAATGATATGATTTAATAATAACAAAAATAATAATAATAATAATAATAATAATAATAATAATAATAATAATAATAATAATAATAATAATAATAATATTGATAAATGGCTACCTTCAAAGGCTCAAAAAGAATAATGAATCGCCCAAGTCAGGACTCAAACTCACGACCTTCCGCTCACGCGTTAACCCTCAGACCATTACGCCATTTCAGTGTTTATGAATTAAACCATAACCCATTTATATATATTTATATACATCGCATTCTATCTGTCTCAACCCATTAACACTACAGAATTCGGCCCAAAGGGAAAACAGGATATTCGGCCCAACATGCCCAAATGTTTAACACAGTCCAGTCCAGCTTCTTCTGTAAAAAAAAAATATTTTGTGGTTGCCTGGGTTTGAACCCAGGACCTCTAGAATATCACCAACACACCCAACCCTTCTGCCATTTTAGTTTTTCTGTTATACCCTCTGATTAAAACTAGATAATCCGTATTTCCGTTTCCTCTTTATATCATCATCTTCCCCATGAATTCAATCGATCCATAACTAATCCTAATTTCGAATTGTGGCTTGTTCAAGACTTATAAATAATCAAAAGCTATAAGGTGTGTTTCATGATTACCAAAACAAAAGAAATAAAAAAAAAATAAAAAAAAAATATATACTTCTGCTCGTCGCTATCCTCAAAAAAAAAAATTATTTTGCAAGTTACAACGTTATAGATAAAGGTTACAACATGAAATGGGTTAGAAAACTTTCATGGAAACTTTACAAATCATTAATTTTATCAGAAACTTCAAAACAAAAACGAATTTGGCGAAGAACAAATTAGTTGACTTTTTATATTTTAATCTTTGACTCAAAAATTCATAGTCAATAGGAAGAATTGAAGTTTCAAACTTTGCAGTTAGTTTATGTAATCCATTCCTAATAACTTTGCAATGTTACATTTCTAAATAAGTTTTAAATTCGATTATTAAAAAAAAAATAGAAACGAACAGAGGTATCCTTTAAAAAAAATAATTATTAACTGAATACACTTACTTGATTTAAGGATAGCAGTTAATCACACAAGAAGAAAAGAAAAAAAAAATTAACGCTGAATGATTGATGATAAAAGTCCTAAATTTCATCTCTTATACATGTACCAATCGGTTTACAAGAGGAGACAAGGAAATCGACATACAATCACGAATAACCAGGAAAACAAATAGAAAAAGTTAAAGGAATCTGACTTTTGTTCCAATCAATTAGATAGTGGTCTGTGTATATCAAATATTACTTACTGTATATTTTTTTTATATATATAATTTATATTTAATATTAATAATAATAAATAATAATAATAATTATATAGTTCATGATTGAAATCAAGCACAGGAATCTTACTTTATGATTTTCAATAATCACAGACCTTTATTACTATTAGACTGCGGACGTTGGTTACGGACTGTGTATCGTGCACCGTTGTTCACTTAGTGGCGAATAAAAAGTCTTCAGAAAAATTTCATATTTTGAAATTAACTTTATTTATTTATTTTAGTCATTATGATATAAAATTCGATCCTAAATTTGATAAATAAAAATTACATCAACTGTTCCTCTCATTTCTGGGTAAAATATAAAAAGTGTTAAAATTTAATAACTAGATCCTAACTACATTTTTAGTAAGCCTAAAATTTATAGAACTAATTTTCGAATCACCGTTTATTCTAAAATCACATAAGTTCGAATTAAACTTCTCTAAATAATAATCGAATCGTCCAACGAGTATTACAATCATTTAACATTTATTTTTAATATACATTAATTATATATAGTTATGCTTTAAATAATAATTATTATAATATCTTATTTTTATTTTATTTTACATAATTAATTAACTCGTATAATATTTTAAATTCTACTTCAAAAATATATATGTATCTATTTTCTAAGTTATCTATATTCCCTAATTTCACTTCCATGATAAATAATATGAAAATTAAATTGTTATCTTAACAAAAGTCACGAGTGAAATATAGTAAAGCATGTGTTGGAAATCAAGCAAGAATCTCTACTAACTTTTGTCTAACCCACATTAAATGACACTTTGTTCTTACTTGTAAATCACTTTTACCATTTATTCCGAATACCGTTAAAAAGAAACGATTTCTCAATTCAACGTGGGCCTCGTAGCAGAGACTCGTAACAATACTATGTATCTGATAAATCAATCATTTGATATTATCTTCTAATTCCATCGATGAACATATTGAAGCAAGTGCGCTCATGTATAATATTATACATATAATACTTTGTTAACATTTATACATATATATATATATACACACACACACACAAATATATATACATATATATTCATATCCAATTATATAATGGTTCGTGAATCGTTGGAATCTGGTCGAGATTAAATGATTGTATGAACACAGTTTTAAACTTTTTGAGATTCAATTTAACAAACTTTGCTTATCGTGTCGGAGACATATAAAGATTTAAGTTTAAATTTGGTCGGAAATTCCCGGGTCATCACAGTACCTACCTGTTAAAAGAAATTTCGTCCCGAAATTTGAGTGAGGTCGTCATGGCTAACAATGGAAATGTTTTCATGACGAATATGAGTTAGAGTTTTATCATTATTGAGTAATATGGATAAAATCATTTGGATTTTGTGAAGAGTACAAGTGAAGCTATTACCAAAGAGTGAAATGAGTAGGTATAGATTCGTCATATCTTTTGACGTAGATAGGATTGATTTCCAAGTTCAAGAGATTTGGAGAAAATCTTCGTAATAAGATTTGGTTCTTCGGCGATTAAGGAAATCAGGACCTTCTTTGATTAAATGCGATAATCTGTTTCGATTGTTTTGTCGGGTATTTCCCTATAAATTCGCCCTCGCCATTTCCTTTATATTTTGGAGTTCCATGCTTTTGTTTTCTCTTCCCGACTTCAAGTCAAGCGAATAATGGTCCAGAATTTATAGATATAGAGTTTCGAATGATTATAATGTTCTAAGCATGAAGGAACGTGATAGCACGATTTGATTTTCAAATTTATCAACATCACGGAAGATAGAACCATCAAGAATACATTTTCTTGATTTGTTACGGAGTTAAGTAGGATGAAAGAGTTATGTAACATGGCACATGATGACGTTATGATCTGTGAATCATCACGTTTCATTTAGAAACTCAGCATGACTTACTGTAATATAATCACGTTGATCAAGTGTCATTATATTATACTAACTCATGCATCAGTTCCCATCATTACTACAATAACATTCATATTTTAAGCTTGAAAATTTACAGAATATAGAAACTAACAGTTTCTATATGATGTAATACTGATAGCACGAAAAGATTAATGATTTCAGATAAGAATAGTTATAAAAATATCTCCAGAAATATGGAGGATATTTATAATGAAAGGTACGATAATATCTCAGAATATCTAAGATCAGAGGATGATAGAAACTATTGTCTGCAAGGGTTTAGAGTAAGGAGCAAGTTATTCACTATAGACTTTAGCAGACATTGAATTATTTGGATTCTTTGAAGTCAAACTTATTCTTTGTGATTTATCCACGGCTTTCTTCATAGTTTCGCATAATCTGCTTTTCGGTACTATATTTTCTATTGAATGTTTCCAATATATTGATACACAGGAAGCACGAAGAGGTATATAATTTCGGACGAGAATATTTATGAAAATATCCTCAGAAATATCAAAGATATTGATGATGATATTTTGGAATTTCTAAGTTCGACGGTTGATGGAGAAAGATTTTCCGCAAGATTTTAACATGACTTCGGAGCAAGATATTCTCTAAAGATTTCAACGGATCCAGAATTACCTGAATCCTTTGAATATAGGATTTGGTCCTTGTATTTGTCCTTGGTCTCCTTCATGGGTAACTCAATCTGTTTTTCAATACCCAATTTTCTATCGAGCGTTCCTAACACTCCTTTCTTTATCATCAAACTTTTGTCCGTTTAGACCATCTACCATTTTTCTGTTTCCTCTGCATTTAATGCTATGATATCTGAATCATCGGTTATTAATCCGAGGTGGTTTCAGGAGAATTGTGTTTTTAGATGATTAAACGCTGATGGTAATATGATGGAATATGAAAGGTTACCTGGTAACAATAAAAGAGCACGCGTATATATAAACGTTATAATAAGGTTGTTTCGTACGAAAAGTCGAAGTTGACTTGTTGGAGCTGTGACAAAATTTGCTAATTTGGAAAGGGATTGCAAAGTTATTTTGGGTAATAATAACACTAAGAAATTAGCATAGCTACATTTTAAACGTTTACTCAGTTTCTGAGAATTTTTCAGATGCATAACTAAATGCATCACTCTTTTCTTACGTAAATGAAGTGCGGTTGGTTCATCCTCTCGATTGAGGTATTTTCAAGAATTACGAAAGGTTTGAACGCATATTGTATTTGTCAAGATACAAATGAGGTTTGAGATGAAACCAAGTGGCAACTTGAAGAATTGTTTAGTTTCATATATTATAATCAATATTTTTAATTCATTTTAATTGTCCATCGTTATTAGTCCACAGTCGATAGTCCACAGTTAACAATCTAATAATTTATATATAGTTTAATATATAATATTCGAATTAATTACTAAATATCGTGACCCGTGTACATGTCTCAGACTCGATCACAACTCAAAGTATATATATTATTTGAGAATCAACCTCAACCCTGTATAGAGAACTCAATCATTACTGCATATAGAGTGTCTATGGTGATTCCAAATAATATATATAGATGCGTCGATATGATATGTCAAAACCTTGTATGCGTGTCCCGATATTTAAAGTGCGTAAAATAAATAACAGAAATTAAATGACGATAAATAAAATTGCGGGAATGTAAATTGCGATAAATAAACTGCGATAAATAAATTGCGATAATTAAATGGTAATACGGAATTAACAGTTAGCTAGGAACAGTTAGCTAGGATTTTGTTAGGGTGGATTCTTAATAGAATTTCATATTGTTAATTAATCTGTTTCTAATCAATTTTTATTGTGTCCATTATTTCTTCATTATGCCACTTGTTGGATTCTGATAGGTCAAAATCCATATATGAAATTGAATTTGAATGAAAATAGTTATTCTTTGGTGAAAGAATACGTATATCGGTGGTTGTAAGTAGGATAGTGAATGATTGTTGAATTAGATTCAAAGAATGTACAGTGTATTTATTAATGTGAAATCTAAATATTCCTCGGGTATTACCTACCCGTTAAAATATTTTCACCATTAACAGTTTGTACAAAAGAATTTTTAATTACAATCTTTATGAAAACATATATACATATATATTTTCTTCAGATGTAATCATGAATTTAATGAGTTAACATGATATTAAACTCATTTAGTTTTCAGTTGGAACTAGAATAAATAATCTCTAAAACATTAGAGATTACATAATCACCATGTCGAACGAAGATAACTGATGTAGAATGTCATGTAGAATGATGATTATACTCGAGGTATAGATTGAGATGTTGAGGCATGTGATATTGAAATTTGGGTTGTTGGTGGTACCGTTGGTGCCGGTGATTTGGATGAAGCTGGTACGTTTTGCACCATATTTTCCAAGACTACAACTTATGCGCGAAGTTCGTTAACTTCTTCTATTACACCGGGATGATTGTCGGTTCGGACGAGCGGATGAATGAGGTTTAGAATCTGAGATAGTATATGATCGTGATGAGATACTTTGGAAATGAGAGAGAAAATGGTGTCTCGAACAGGTTCGCCGGTAAACGTTTTAGGTTCATTGTCAAGAGGTGAATTTGGTTAGTGGAAATGATCGCCTTCTTCGCGTTTCCATTGATTAAGTCGACTACGAACCCATCTCCAATTCATTCAGAATAGATGATGGCTAATTGATATATATCATCATTTTAATTAAGTAGGATGATGATACTTATATTTTTATTCAACAAGTATTTATACGCGTATTATACGAACGTTTCTAGATATATAGTTTTATACACTAATAATTCAAACTAATAAATGAATTAATAATTCAAATTAATAATTCGGTTTAATAATTCAAACTAATAATTCAGTTTATTATTAGAATATTTTATATTATATAATGGATATAAAAATTCGTAACCCACTTGCCAACTACTCCCATAATTTACGTAACACATGACTTATAAACATTATAATTACCCTATCATATAATTTAAATATTATAGTGATATTTAAACATAATCTTAATAATTGACTGGAATTAAATATAAAAGGTTTCGAACAATATACATAGATGTATTTTTTTAAATATAAAATTTATCAATCACAGAAACATGTTAAGGCAAAATACATTGGGTTTTAGATAACGAATAAAAATCTAATAAATATCTAATATATATATTTTAGGGATACCCGTAAATGCCATTGTTAATTACCCTTGACTATATATTATATCTATATTTTCTTACTATTAAACCCGCGACTACACACTAATACCCATGTTTATCTAACTTAAAACCGTGACTCTATCTTATCTATATTATTTCTGATTCAATCATTCATTTCATCTAACACACACACGTACACAATTTTCTCAAAGAACACCCATCCACTATTCATCATCATCATCGATCTTCTTTCCTCAAGAACACCTTCAAGAAATCACTTGATCATAAAATCGTTTACATATTCGGATTCCTCTCGAAGAGCTCTACACATCCATACCAACAATTTCTTGATTAGAGTAAGTTTTAAAAACTCTAATTTTTGAGTTTTCATGTTTTTGTTACATTCTAGGGTAGATATAGTGTCTAGTGCTCAAGTCCTTGTATGTATGCATGATATTATTCGTTAATTTGATCGATTGATGACTTTTTGATGAATCATGAATTTGTTTTGTGTGAGGTCAGAAACTTGAACTTGTTAAATGTATAATATTATGATATAATCAGAATCCTCTTGAAAAACTAATAAGTTTGGGCTTTGGAATTTCGAATTTTCGTTACCGTATGCTCATGTTATGCTTAATTGAAGTTTTAACTCGTTTTATGAATGATCACGAATTTGAATGGTATGCTACTGATATGAACATGATATTTTCAGTTTATGTTATGTGCATAAATGTATTCCTCTTGAAAAATTATTAACTTTTCATTAAGATATCATGTGATTTCGATTTCTAGATCAAAAGTTATGATTAATTGATTTCGGGTTGAAAAATTCGTATTTGAAACTGAGATTCTGGAAAAGTTGAGTTTATAATCTGATCATGGCATGATGATATTTGAAATGAGCTTGAAAAATTATTAACTTTTCGTTTAGATATCATATGTTTTTGATTTATAGAAGTTAAGTTATGAACGGTTTAAGTTATGTTTTTATATGTTGTTTATGAACGTTTTTGACATGGTTAATGACTTGTAGCTGCTAATATGAGTTCATAGGGTTGTTGGACTTGAAAAACTACTGATACTAGACTCAAGAATTGGGTCGATTCGAATTTTCTTTAGACTTTTACGCTCGTTCAAAGTTTGGTACATTTTAATAAAAATGCTGTTTGAATTCTGAAAACTGCACGAACCACTGTTAACGTTTTCTGCAACCGGGTCTGATCTGGGTCGAACCAGGTTATGGGAATTTTTTTCTAGATTCTTCACTTAAAAACACCGCATCTCCAATTGGCGGTGACTGATTTGGATTTGCGATGATTTTTCTAAAAATCACAGAAGTTGCTGCTGTAACTACCTTTTTAAACTTGTATTTTTGCAAATGTTTCGGGTTATAAAAATAATGACCAATACTTGAGACTTGAGACTTTTTGTATGAACTTAATACACTTATATTAACTATTTCATATAGTGTGGGGTGTTCTAAAGTGGTAATTTTGTATATATATATATAAACCATGTAATTTAAATCGCCGGTTTGGACATTTGACCCGTTTAAGCCAAAAAGTGTCAAGATGAGTAACGGGCACCTTGGACACGTCCGATATATTAATTTAAGTAAGTTTGAAGATTGTAATGTTTTAAAAATGAGTTTTTCCATGTTTTGGTCAAAATGGGTATTTATGACCCATTTGGGTCATACGCGCCTACTTTGACCCATATACGAAATTTTGAGAAACAAAGGTATCTAACACGTCTAAAATATCATTTTGGACTTGTGACATGATTTTTACATGCTCAAGTGTTATGGTTTAGAATTTGAGGTGTCAGTGGAAAAATTTTAGTATTTTAACAAAAGTGTCAAAATGACTCTCGAGCCTACTTTGCAGACTCGTAAGTTGAAATCAGTTAAGTATGGATAAAAACTATTAATTGGTAATGAAAGTATTTACGACAAGCTTTAAAACGATATATTATATGTATGATTTTATTGAGTCTAAACAGGTTTAAAACAAGCGACAAAATGGAGAGTCGTTGCTGATTTTGACACAACAGCATTTTAACAGCATTTTATGTTTCGGGAGACTGTTTTCGCGAGGTCATAACTTTAAAACCGTAACTCCGTTTTTGTCAAATAAACTGTCTATAGAAAGGTGGGATGACACACTTTCCAATGGTCACAACCTAAGGTATTATATCGAATTTGGTGGGACCCGGAATCAGCTGCAAAAAAAATACATATATGTAAATAATATAAATTTTTCTAAGTAAAAATGAATAACTTAAGTTTGACCTATGTTTGACTATTTGACCAACTTGTGTAATTTTATGCGGTTGTTGACTTGTGTTAACCATGTTGACTGTGTTTGACTTGCGTTTGACTTACATTTGACTTACTTTGACTTGCGTTGACTTTTGTTGACTTTTGCTAAATTTTGCTAAATTTATGAGTCGAACTTGAGCAATAGGACTATACTTACCCTATGGACCGATCTAGCTTATTAGACACTTATTGACCAACATATGTTCTCTAGGTTGGTTAAAAGCACTAAATCCCAAGGGCGAAGTAGAAGAAGGCAGATTCCTCTGGTGGGAGTTGGAAAAGGAGAATGATTGTTGCGATAGTAAGAATGAGGACAAGGATCAGAACTGGATTAAGCATTTTTTAGAATCTTTTGGATGTATGAAACAAGAAGGAAGGTATAGGAATGGTGAGAATAATGGAACGGGAAAAGTCTAATTTATAATGGGAATATCAGACAGAGTAATCGAGACATATCACCGTATTTGATTATAAGAGCTCTTAATTTCCTTATTCGCCGAAGAAATCAAATCTTGTAGATTTCTAAGATTTCTTTAAATCCCTTGAATTCCGGGATTCAACCCTCTACGTCAAAAGCTATGACGCACCATATCTTCTAAATTCAACCATGACTAGTCAAAAGTTATGATGAAACCTGTCTTGCTCATTCCATTCTTTTGTGATAGCTTCACTCGTATGCTTCAATTAATCGAATCATTTTATCCATATTACTCAATGATGATAAATCTCAATGTATCAACTCATATTCGTCATGAAAACATTTTTATTGTTAGCCATGACTACCTCACTCAAATTTCGGGACGAAATTTCTTTAACGTGTAGGTACTGTGATGACCCGGGAATTTCCGACCAAATTTGAACTTAATCTTTGTATGATTTCGACATGATAAGCAAAGTCTGTAAAGTTAAGGCTCAAAAATTTTGAACTGTTTCATATATTCAAATGACCTTCGACTGCTCTCGACGATTCACGAATAATTAATTGTAAATTTTTGTTGTGTGTATGTATATATAAATAATAATTCGAAATATAATTTGAAGTACTATATGTTATTGTTATTAAAAATTAATAAAATAAAAAATAGGATATTATAATAATTTTTATTTAAAATATATCTATATATATATATATATATATAAAGTATATTAAAAATAAATATTAGATGACTGTAATACTCGTTTGATGTTCCGTTTAATTTTAAGCAAATTAAAATCAACTGATGTGACTTTAAAATAAAACGATGATCCGAAAATGAGTTTTACAAATTATAGACTTATTAAAAATGTATTTAGGAACTTTTGGTTGAATATTAAAACTTGATATGTTTTACTTGGGGTTGGGAGTGAGTAATTAATGTAATTTTTATTTAATAGTTAATGATCGAATTTTATACCATAATGACTGGAATAAATAAATATTGTCAATATATAAAATTTAGGATTTTTCTGTAGACTTTTTATCCGCCACTGAGTAACAACGGACCTCGATATACTTTCCCTATTAAAGTGTCGGTAATAAACTTACAAATATAGGATGGCTGTTAATATACTCTTTCATTATTATATGATTACTTGCACACGTTTTATTTTCCTTACCACTTTAAACTACATAAAATATTATATTATTTATATATATGGAGACATATGCATCTCTCAATCAACAAACCCACTGTATTTTTATTTCAATCAATCATTTCAATCATTTCTCCTTTTGCTTTTGTACTAGTGTCAAAAATAACCAAACATCTTTGTGTTTCTATCCAAACTCGGACAATCACCTCAACCGCTGCTATATCTTCCTGTTTCGGTTCAATATTCATAGCCACTGTATCACCATAACAATCACCTTGATCACCCTCATAATCCACCACCCCACACCCCAGCACACACCACCTCCACTTCCACCTATTTACTACTATTGTCCTTTCTTGTTGCTACCACCACGGTAAGCTACTGCTGCTTACTACTGTTGCAGGTCAAGAACCGCCACCCTAGCCTCACCATCAACGATCTCCACCCATTAGTCTTTTACTACGCATCTCACGTTGATCGCTAGGTACCCATCGTTGATTTTTTTCCGCATTTAAAGTTTGTGAATACAATGTGTCACGACAACGCATCATGCACATTCCACCAAGACGATGCACTAAATAGTAGACCTAGCTCACTACTCGGAATTATGTTGTCGACAAATAGTAGTTGCGTGCTTGATCAAGTCTCGTTGTACGAACCAACTAGAAACGCACACCATCCACGCATAAGGTACAACACATACGGTCTAACATAGATTGGTTGGTATATAAGTTTCATCGGTATATGAGTATAGTCTCTTGAATACATGAAGGCTGGGAAGAGAATAATAAAAGTTAGCACTAATATTTTTCTAGTAAATGTACTCTTCCCATAAAGTCAGAATATAAACTTACAATATGGACTTTTATAAAAGATATTAGCAATAAGCTAGGTGGGCTCAACTAATATAAACATATACAATATTATACAGTCTAATAGGTGCAAGATTCATAACAACCTATAAGTTTTTGCTAATACTCTTGTCCATGGTTATGATGGAACAAGGATGTTATTGTTGGATTAATTAATTAGTTTATCCTAAGTTTGAGTTACTATATTATAAGATTAATGAGCGTAGGTAGTATTAATATGATGTGTTAGATTTATTTAATTAACTTGTTATCTGAGTTTGAGTTGATGTTGATTTATTGACCGAGTGTTAAGGATTGAGGGAGCATCGGTTTTAAGGATATACGTTAGTTTGTAGTGGTATTTCCATGTACTCATATTAGTGGTTAGGTTGTTAGTGGCTATATTATATATATGCCTTTTATGTAATACGAATGGCAATAGAAGGAAGTTGTAGTCCTAAGTTTTTAATTCGTTTCTTTATTTTTAATGAGCATTTAATTTTTGTGTTACTATGGAGTTGTTATTAAGGTGTCTCTGTTTCCACAGATTCATAAATAATATAATGATGATGACGAATTATAGTGGATTTGATGATGATGTGATGAGCGATATGATGATGATCATTTGATAATGATGTGATGATCGATATGATGAAGATCGTAAAATGAAGTAAAACGATGATGATGATATGCCGTTTGATGATTAGACTATGATAGGATTAGATGAAGAAGAAGAGAATGGAAATAAAGGTTAAATAAATTAAGGTGTCAATTTAATCAGAAAAATGAGTTAGACAAGATGGTTAGGGAGTATGTTGGGGAACGAGAGGTCTTGTGTTCAATCCTCGTCTGCTACATTTTTTTTTTCTTTTCATTTTTTGTTGAACCAAAACCAACTGAATTGTTATTTTGGGCCGCATACAGCAAACCCAAATAATCATGGTGAAGAGTTGGGCTTCTTAAACGGATTGTTAGTTAAGTGGGCTGCTGAGGCCCAATGAGCATAGTACGGGTTATATATATTAAGTGTTATATAAATTCGTAAGAGTCTGGGTAGCGCAGATGGTTATTGAGTATGGAGGGGAATCAAGAGGTCGTGGGTTCGAATCTCGATCATGACATTTCTTTTTAAGCTTGCTCTTTTAGGTATTATTATTATTATTATTATTATTATTATTATTATTATTATTATTATTATTATTATTATTATTATTATTATTATTATTATTATTATAAAAATAATACAATTTATCATCATTTTATAAATATTAGTATTAGTATCATGCTATAACTATTAGTATTACCATTATGTATTATTATTATTATTATTATTATTATTAATATCAATTTTATTAGTAATATCATTTTTATTATTATATTTATGTAAATTATCATTATTAATAAAATTCCCATAAATATTAAAACTACCGCTCTTATTAAAATCATCATTATCATTATTATTACTATATTATAACCAGTAAAGATTTTGTACATAAAATATATTTATATTACTTATAATTATTTAATAAACATATTAACATATATATAGTATATAATATAATATATAGACAAAATCTGGTATAAATTCTATATAATCTACAACAACAAATAAATATAAATATTAAATAATTAATAGATGAAAATTTATGTAAATTCCATTATATGTTTTAATAAGATATACACTTGATATAGGTTCGTGAATCGAAGGCCAACCCTACACTTGTTTAATGCCGTCATATGTATTTTTACTACAAAATACATTAGGTGAGTTCATTTGCTCCCTTTTTACTCATTACATTTTGGGCTGAGAATACATGCAAATGCTTTACTAACTGTTTTACAATATTTATATGCGTGAGTTTCATTAATCCCTTTTTAAATGCTTTCGCAATATATATTTGGGACTGAGAATACATGCGCTACTTTTATAACTGTTTTACGAAATAGACACAAGTACTTAAAACTACATTCTATGGTTGGATTATTAAACCGAATATGCCCCTTTTTAGTCTGGTAATCTAAGAATTAGGGAACAGACACCCTAATTGACGCGAATCCTAAAGATAGATCTATCGGGCCCAACAAGCCCCATCCAAAGTACCGGATGCTTTAGTACTTCGAAATTTATATCATGTCCGAAGGAGGATCCCGGAATGATGGGGATATTCTTATATGTATATTGTGAATGTCGGTTACCAGGTGTTCAATCCATATGAATGATATTTTTGTCTCTATGCATGGGACGTATGTTTATGAGAAATGGAAATATGAAATCTTGTGGTCTATTAAAATTATGAAATGATTATTTATGCTAAACTAATGAACTCACCAACCTTTTTGGTTGACACTTTAAAGCATGTTTATCCTCAGGTACGCAAGAAATCTTCCGCTGTGCATTTGATCATTCTAAAGATATTACTTGGAGTCATTCATGACATATTTCAAAAGACGTTGCATTCGAGTCGTTGAGTTTATCAAGATCATTATTAAGTCAATTATAGTTGGATATATTATGAAATGGTATGCATGTCTGTCAACTTTAAATGAAATGAAAGATTGTCTTTTCAAAACGAATGCAATGTTTGTAAAATGTATCATATAGAGGTCAAGTACCTCGCGATGTAATCAACTGTTGTGAATCGTTTATAATCGATTATTATTATTATTATCATTAGATTACCAAAATTTTTAGTTATGATATTAGGAATATTATTAATATTGTTATATGTATTAATTAAAAAGTTTAGTTATTAAAGATAAATAATGATATATATAAATATTAGGACTAAATATATAAATATAGATATAATTAATTAATATTTAAATAAATTTCAAATGTAAAACAGATAGTACACTTTATATAGATATCACAATCTTTTATATAAATATTCTCTTTTCATATTTCTATTCCACCTGTGAGGGTGTCGACCTTGTTACACCACAATACAAAAACCCGTGATTTACCAGTGTATCACTCAATTATTCAGATTCAATATAGATATTAACCTACTGCAATTGTGAAAGAAAAATCACATTCAATAACTCTATTATCTATATTTTTTTCTTTCTTCTTCGTAAACCCATTTTATCTATAATCGATTTTCGAATCAAACTACAAAATCTAATAACGCAGTTGTGTTAGGAATCACATATGTAAACTTCCTGTAAAACCTCAAATCCCAATTTTTTATATCGAGCTAGAATTTCGGAGTCAATGGTTTTTAAATCAAAAGTCAAACAAATTGTTCTTGAGGAAATTCGAACTCGTTTTGATGATTCAAGTCCAATTGTGGATTTCGTTAGTTTCTATAAGCAATTTGCAAACAAATTCGTGTTATAACAATTTACTAAAACTCAATAAAAATCGAAGTTCAATTTTTTTTTTTTCCTAAAAGCTGCGACAGCAGCATTTTTTATTTTTATTTTATTTTTTTTTAATTTTTTTTTTTTTTTGTTGTTTATAATTAAAATGAACACTTGTTATTGATTATTATTATTATTTTGGAGAATCTAAATGTGTGGATTAGTTGTTTTGATTATTGATTTGGTCGATCATGTTTGGAAAAAGAAGAAGTTGAAGAAGAGGCAACAAGTTATACGGGTTATATGTTTATCATTGGAGTACAAATCAGAAAAACGAGCAATGGCTCAACGGTTTAGGAGTTTAGTTGGGTTTAGTGTGGTCGTGGGTTCGAGGCTACACAGCAGCACATTTTTTATTTATTTATCATTTCAATAAGGTAATCATCTATATATCTACCTATTATTAATTTTATTACTATTATTATTATTATTACTATTATCATTATTATTATTGTCATTATTATTATTATGATCAAGATTAATATTATCATTGTAGGTATTATAATTGCTATTAGTTTTGTAATTATCATTATCAATACAAGTATAATTTAACGAGTTATTAGTAATATCGTTACTACAAATATTATTATTATATTAAAATTATTATTATATTATTAATACTAGTATTATGAAATCAAAGTTATTAAACAGATTAATAACACTTGTATATAATAAAAGTGGTTATATTAGAGATTATAGAAATTTGTTATAACTATATGATACATGTAAAATTATAATTTTGATACAAATTAGGGTTATGAAAAGCCATAGTTATTAACTACGAAAATTATGATTATTATGACCATAAAAATAAAGGTTTTAAAAATATTATTAAAATTAAATATAGAAATTTGATACAAATATTATCATTATGAAAATGACTAGAACTTTAATCAAGATATGATTTAATGGAATTAGTAAAATTATTATAACTATTCTTATCATATTTATTATAATTATGATACAATTTCGTATTATTAACATTATTAATATCAATATTTTATTAACATTATTATTATCACTTTTATCATTATTATTATAAAATAATATTATTAATATTAATATTGATGTTATCATAACAAATAATTTAACAAATAAATAGAAATATACTTAATACACATACTTACACTATATTAATATTTTATTTATTAAAATATATAAAATGAATAAACCTAATTAAATAACGAAATATATAAGTATTAATATAAAAACTATATCACTAATAATAACATATATATATATATATATATATATATATATATATATATATATATATATATATATATATATATATATATTTGTTCGATTACAATTATATGTTTTAATATAAATATGACTTGATCTAGGTTCGTGAATCCGAGGCCAACCCTGCATTGTTCAATGTCATCATATGTATTTTTACTACAAAATACAGTATTGTGAGTTTCATTTACCTTTTTACCCTTTATATTTTTGGGCTGAGAATACATGCGCAACTTTTATAACTGTTTTACGAAATAGACACAAGTAATCGAAATTACGTTCTATGGTTGAATGATCGAAACTGAATATGCCCCTTTTTATATAGTCTGGTAATCTAAGAATTAGGGAACAGAAACCCTAATTGACGCGAACTCTAAAGATAGATCTATCGGGCCCAACAAGCCCCATCCAAAGTACCGGATGCTTTAGTACTTCGAAATTTATATCATGTCCGAAGGAGGATCCCGGAATGATGGGGATATTCTTATATGCATATTGTGAATGTTGATTACCAGGTGTTCAATCCATATGAATGATATTTTTGTCTCTATGAATGGGACGTATGTTTATGAAAAATTGGAATATGAAATCTTGTGGTCTATTAAAATATTGAAATGATTGTTATGATAAACTAATGAACTCACCAACCTTTTGGTTGACACTTTAAAGCATGTTTATTCTCAGGTATGAAAGAAGTCTTCCGCTGTGCAATTGCTCATTTAAAAGATATTACTTGGAGTCATTCATGACATATTTTAAAAGACGTTGCATTCGAGTCGTCGAGTTCATCAAGATTATTATTAGTCAATTATAGTTGAATATATTATTAAATGATTTGCATGTTGTCAAATTTCGATATAAAACAAGTTTGTCTTTTAAAAACGAATGCAATGTTTGTAAAATGTATCATATAGAGGTCAAGTACCTCGCGATGTAACCAACTATTGTGAATCGTTTGTAATCGATATGGACTTTGTCCAGATGGATTAGGACGGGTCCTTTCAGTTGAAAGGACCCGTTCATATGCATTATAAACGATTCACAATAGTTGATTACATTGCGAGGTATTTGACCTCTATATGATACATTTTACAAACATTGCATTCGTTTTTAAAAGACAATCTTTCTTTACATCGAAAATTGACAGGTATGCATACCATTTCATAATATCCACTATCCAACTATAAATTAATTTAATAATAATCTTTGATGAACTCAATGACTCGAATGCAACGTTCTTCGAAATATGCTATGAAAGACTCCAAGTAATATCTTTAAAATGAGCAAATGCACAGCGGAAGATTTCTTTAACACCTGAGAATAAACATGCTTTAAAGTATCAACCAAAAGGTTGATGAGTTCATTAGTTTATCATAATCATTTATTTCCATCATTTTAATAGACCACAAGAATTTCATTTCCAATTCTCATAAATATACGTCCCATGCATAGAGACAAAAATAATCATTCATATGGTGAACACCTGGTAACCGACATTAACTAGATACATATAAGAATATCCCCTATCATTCCGGGATCCTCCTTCGGACATGATATAAATTTCGAAGTACTAAAGCATCCGGTACTTTGGATGGGGTTTGTTAGGCCCAATAGATCTATCTTTAGGATTCGCGTCAATTAGGGTGTCTGTTCCCTAATTCTTAGATTACCAGACTTTAATAAAAAGGGGCATATTCGATTTCGATAATTCAACCATAGAATGTAGTTTCAATTACTTGTGTCTATTTCGTCAAACATTTATAAAAGCGCATGTATTCTCAGTCCCAAAAATATAAAGGGTAAAAAGGCAAATGAAACTCACCATACTGTATTTCGTAGTAAAAATACATATAACGTCATTGAACAAGTGCAAGGTTGGCCTCAGATTCACGAACCTAAATTAATTATATATATTTATGTGTTGGTCAATATTTATCTAACAAATTAGGTCAAGTCATAGTGTACCACAATCCTAATGCTCGAGACTAATATGCAAAAGTCAACAAAAGTAAATTTGACTCAAAATAATTTCCAAAAATCTATACATGATTAATATATAGTTTAAATATCGTCGTTTTATATTTTTAAATATTTTTAAAAGATTTATTAGAGTAAATAATATAATTTATTTATTAATAAATAAAATTTTATATTAAATTTATATAATAAAATATACTTTTATATATATATTTAAGTAATAAAATTTATAGGGTTCATTTAATATCATAAAGATAATATGATAGGTATTATTAAAATAAGTTATTACACGTAGTAAAATATGTTTGTATCACATATTTATTTGATAAAATAATATCTATAATGATAGTAAGTAAAAGCTGTATTATTTTGTAATAATAATTATTATTATAAAAATATCAATATTTATAATTACTAAGATGATATTATGATAAAACGATAATTCTAATTATGATAACTTTAATATTTACGATAATTTTTAATATTATCTTTAAAATAATAATTCTATTTAAAATAATAATAATAATGATATTTTATAGTAACAATGACATTTCTATTAAAATGATAATTTTTGTTAAAATGATAGTTTTAATACTAACGATACTTTTAATAATAATAGTAATGATAAAAATAATAAGAACGATAATTTTATCTAAATCAATATCTTATAATATTTTAATTTCATCATGAAACTCTTACCCATTATTTCCTAATCGTTTCATTTAATAGCTTTTAATCATCTTTTATATCGTGTTCATAATAATGATAATAATAGTAATCAAAATAATTAGGTGTTACAAATATTTGTTTTAATTACACTAATATTAATAATGATAGTTACTATAACATTATTAACGATAATACTAATAATTATCTTAATGATAATATAGTAATAATAATAATAACAATAACAATAACTATTTTTAAATAATGATATATATATTAATAATGATAATAATAATAATACCAATAATAATAATAATAATAATTGGATAATAATAATAATAATAATAATAATAATAATAATAATAATAATACTAATTATAACTTTAACGATAATAACGATAGTAATAAAAAAAATAACATTTTTTAATGATAAATCTCTTTTATTGATAAAGATAATAATAATGATAATAATAAGATAAAACTAGAACGACGATAAAAACGACGATAATAATAATCATTTTTAATAAAAATATCGAAAATTCAATTGATTATAACTTCTAATCCGTTCATCGAAACCATTCGATATCTAAAGGAAAGTTCTTAATTTTTCGCTAGCTTTCTAAGGACATGCATATCTTATACCTTATCTCAACCGCAAGTGTAACTAATTCAAGATTCAACCTAACCTGTCTAAGGGCAATATCAAAAGTACAAGCATGCATAATCCTAAATACTCGAGCACTAGTCAGGGATACACTATTAGTATGTAAAAGTTAAATTATGAGTACTCACGTATCAATATTGAGATTCAATATTGCAGGAAAGGTACGTAGACGCAACGGAAATGATAAACACTATATTGACCTCACGAGCATATCCATGAACCATACTCAATCACCTCCATAGCTATAACCCATAATTTCCTTAATCCCATCCCACTCGAAAAACAATTTTGAAATCACTCGGACAGCACTCCGTCGTAATATTTTATGTATACTAATAATATCTTGAAATAATACGGAGTAAATATATATATGTAAATCGATTGAGAGAGTTTAGAGAAAAATATTTTCAAGTTTCTATGAAATAATGAAACCTATTGAATTCTATTTATAATAGATTTTTGAATTATTAAAGTGAATTATTAAAGTATGAATTGTTAAAGTGAATTATTAAAGTATGAATTATTAAGTGAATTATTAAAGTATGAATTATTAAAGTGAATTATTAAAGTATGAATTATTAAAGTGAATTATTAAAGTGAATTATTAAAGTTAAAGTAAAGTAAAAATAAAGTAAAGGTAAAGTTTAAGTATAGTAAAAGTATAAAACTACATAATACGTATAATACGCGTATAAATATATATAATATTAATTTAAATCATTATATATATTTAATAAAATAAAATATAAATATCGTTATCTTTATCATACTAGTTAAGTATTGAGTTGTCAAAAGTGGTTCTAGATATTTATAAAAGTTATATACGTTTTAATAATAAAGTTCTTTTTAAACTGAAAACGTTTTTGTACGCTTGAAACTAAATAGATCAATCGAGTCTTTATGAGATTCAATCTTCCACTATCCTTTGTCTAGTTCTCAATGATTAAAAATTTGTTCTTATTTATAAATCACTTTACCATTTTCCGAATATTGTTAAAATAGAAAGATTTCTCAAATCAACGTGGGCCTTTCAACAGAGACTTGTAATCATAATTCAATATATCTGATAATTCAATCATTTGATCTTATCTTCTAATTCCATTGATAAACATTTTGAAACAGATACAATCATATAAAGTATTTAATCTAATATTTTGTTTACGTTTCAAGTTATAATATATATACACATATACATATATAATCATATTCGTTTAATGGTTCGTGAATCGTTGGAACTTGGTCGAGGTTGAATGAATGTATGAACATAGTTTAAAATTCTTGAAATTTAACTTAACAAATATTGCTTATCGTGTCGGAAACATATAAAGATTAAAGTTTAAATTTGGTTGGAAATTTCTGGGTTGTCACAGTACCTACCCGTTAAAGAAATTTCGTCCCGAAATTTGAGTGGAAAGGTCGTGAATGATAATAAGTATGTTTTCATGATGCATACGGGCTGAAAATTAGAGTTTTATTATCAGCGAATAATTTGGATAAACAATCCATTTATATGAAGAGTACGAATGAAGCTAACATAGAAGAGTGAAATGAGTAAGTATAGATTCATCTTATCATTTGACGTATATATGATTGATTCCCAGATTTCAAGGGATTTGAAGAAAATCTTCTTAATAAGATTTGACTCTCCGGTAATAAAGGGAATTAGGATCCGCTTTAAATGCGATCGTCCATTTTAATTGTTCTGTCGGAGATTTTCTTATAAATTCACCTCCTTCGTTTTCTTACAACTCACACCTTCTGTTGATGCATTTTATGCAAGTCCCTAGACATCTACCCACGTCTATTGCAGGTACAACAGTTTACAGGCCACCATGATTGTTCGTTATTATACTATCCGTGTTTGTATGTGGTTACAGGAACTGCAGGAACGAGATTTAGATGTTTGACTATGTTAGACTTAATCAGACATACGAGTGAAGCCTCACTAGTACAGCTGACAGGCTCATACGCATGGTTGATGCTGAGCTAAGTCACAATTACGACCTAAATAAGAAGACACGAGTGAGTGATCACCCGTACGGCTGATGAAGCCAACTCGTACGTGTGATGAATGAATCGTATGGGTGAGTCAACAGCAGGGGTATATAAAGTCTTATGTTCTTCATTTTAGGTTAAGCCTCTCATTTGTTACACACACTCAGATCTAGTGAGCTCCTCCGATTCTCTCTCAGTCCAAATCACCCAGGTGGTGAATAATAGCTCTAGGTGTTGATCTAATCACACTTGATTTAGCTGTGATTTGACTAAATTAATCAAAAAAAACTTAACCTATTCACTAGAGGATTTGATTCACTTATTTCGCCATTGTGTGAGTTAAATCTGTTGATTTCTAAGTTCCTAGTCATGTTTCATCACCTTCTATTCTTTCCCCCTCAACTCATATTTTAAAGTATTCATCAATATGCTCCATCCAGTTCTGATTCTCGATATACTTCTAACTTTCATATCGGTCATTCTTCTTTTTCATCTACTGCCGGAAGAATCTATTTACTTCTACTATACACTTGGGTTTATAGTGTTTCTAGTTCTCCCGTGTCTTTATATTGCTATATGCATCGATATATATGGTTTATAATTTATGGTTTATCGTTGGGCTTTATATGTTCCCTTATATTTCAAAGTCTCTGCTTCTGTCTTCTATAATCATTATCATTCACAATTAATGCTCTCTTTTATTTGCTGCAATTTATACCCCAATTTCTATTTCGGAGTTTTGTCTTTTCGTTTCCTCTTCTTGCGATTAAGCACCGCTTGTAATGGTCCAGAATTCACAGATATGAATTTCGAAATGAACATTGTTAATGTTCTAGGAAGGAAATTGTGATGGCACGATCTTGACTTGTCAAATTACTAGAATACCTTGGAAAAGGCCGAATCATCAAGAAATATTTTCTTGATATTTTAGAGGTTAAATAGAATACAAGAGTCGTATAACATGGCACATGATGATGTTATGATCTGTGAATCATCACGTTCCATTTAGAAACTCAGCATGACTTACTGTAATATAATCACGTTGATCAAGTGTCATTATATTATATTAATTCATGCTTCAGTTCCCAACACTACTTCAAAATATTTCTATTTTAAACTTGAATGTTTCAGAATTTAGAAACTAAAATAGTTTCTTTTATGATGTAATACAGATAGCGCGAAGAGGTAAATGATTTCAAATAAGAAAAATTAAGAAAATATCTTCAGAAATATGGAGGATATTTATAATGAAAGATATGATGATATTTTAGAATATCTAAGATCAGAGGATGATGAAGAATATTATTCACAAGGGTTTAGAGTCAGGAGATATGTATTTGATAATATTTTCAGCAGACACTGAATCATTTGGATTCTTTGAAGGCAGGTTTAGTCTTTGTGATTTGTCCATAGCCTCCTTCATGGTTTGCTTAATCCGTTTTCCAGTTTCAAACCTTCTCTTTTTCTAAGCTTTTCCAACACACTATCCTTTATTATCAAACTTTTGACTGTTAAGGTCGTTTACAGTTTTTGCTGCTTCATCAGCATTTTCCAAACTTCGGAGAACTAGTTCGCAGTTTAGGGTGTTTTTCAGAAACTTCACATTCAAAGTATATAAGTCTAGGAGATAGACGTTATATATACACCTATAACTGTTGGCAGAGACATGCTGCAAGATTTCAAAATACTAATTGCTGATTCCCAGTAATTGGCATGACAATTCTTGTTACAAGATGCAGATGAGTAAATGATGGGGTTTCGATAAATATAATGACTTTTCGGAAAGTCAAAGATCAGTGAAGTTGTTGGTAAGTTTATTTTTAATGAGGTGAGACATAAAAGGTTCTCCGGTAACGATGACGAAAGGGCAACGTCTATATCAAGGTTATAATAAGACTGTTTCAACTAAAAAGTCGAAGTTGACTTGCTAAAGCTGTGACAAAACTGACTAATTTGAAAAGGAATCGCAAAGTTATTTTTGCTAATAAATGCCAAAGGGTCTGACACGGATACGTGTTAAATTATGACTCTGGTTTCGAGAACTTTTCAGATGCAAGACTGTGGTTAATATGTGGTTGGATCATCATCTCGATTGTTTATTATTTGAAGTGTCTTCAGGAATTTTGAAGGGTTTTGAACACAGATTGTAATCGTTAATATACATATGATGTTCTAACACAGTTTTGAAGTCAAAGTATAGCTTGTGAAAGATGTAAGGATCTAAGAGTGATGATTTCGGTCATATCTCGAGTTGAATTATGAGATTTCAAAATCAGAATATGCAATTAAATTTTGAATGAGTATGGTTGTTTTGATTTCTATAAAAGAATATATATTATTTGAGAAAATAGTGAGTATAGTTGATGATTGTTGAATCAGATTCGAAGAACGTAACATATTAATTGTGAATTTATATATCTCTCGGGTATTACCTACCCGTTAAAAAAATATTTCACAATTAATATTTTGTACAAAAGAATTTTTATTACAGTCTTTTTGAAAAAATATATATATATATATATATATTTTCTTCAGATGTAATATCGATTTAATGAGTTAATATTAAATTAAACTCATTTAATTTACGGTTGAAACTAGAATTGAATAATCTCTTAAAGGCTTTAGAGATTACATAAGTATTACTTCAATAATATTGAAATTATGAATCAATACTTCGTTATTTGTTGGGGCATGATGTTGGTTTTCATTAAATTCTTGTGAACTTCGCAAAGTACGAATGATGTTATCTGAAAAGTTTCGAGTACATTGATGACGAAAGTGTAAAATCAACATATATTTGAATAATACACTTGATTTATTATGAATTGGAATTTATTGAATTGAGACAGAGGTTGTAGTTAACGATAGTTAAGTTGCGGACGAAGGACGTGCATTATTGCATATTAGTAATATGAATTAATCGAGTAGTTAAGATTCACACATAATGGCTTAGTACGGAAAGATTTATTATGGTTTAAAGATTTATATATAAGATATACATATAAATCCTTCAGTGGAAATGAGTTAATTCTTCATAACTCGTTGATACAATATACTCGTTGTTGATTCATAATGATGTCCGCGGTGATTTTTGAACTGACGGAGCTTGTGAGGTTATAGGTGCTGCTAATGCTGATGCTGACAACACTGACGATGCTGGTGATGCTGGCGGTACTGTTGATGCTATTGGTAAAACAAGTCTAGTTTGTAAATCGTGCACCATTCTGGTCAGGATTTCTTTTATCATTTCGGTCCACTCATCTGATTTATGGTTAGATCTAGAATAAGTAATCTCTAAAATTTTAGAGATTACATAATCACCGTAAAATATTTCTCCGATGAAGTCATGAATTAATACTTCATCGTTTGTTGTTGTTGGTCTTCCATGTTATTTATAGGACGTATGACCTTGATACTCGTGGGACAGATTGTGGAGTTGAGGTTTACGACGCAGTTGTGGTTGGGGGTGGTAATGGTACTGTTGACGTTGATGGTACTGATTATGCTGATGGTGCTGCTGCTGGTGTTTGTAACCTTTGCACCATATTCTCCAAAGCCACTACCCGAGCGCGAAGCTCGTTGACTTCTTCTATTACACCGGGATGATTGTCGGTTCGGACAAGCGGATAAATAAAATCTAGAATTTGATGTAGTATATAATCGTGACGAGATACTCTGGAAATGAGAGAGAAAATAGTGTTTCGGACAGGTTCGTCGGTAAGTGCTTCAGGTTCTTCGTCAAGAGGACAATGTGGTGGATGGAAGGGATCACCTTCTTCTTGTCTCCAATGATTGAGGAGGCTACGAACCCATCCCCAATTCATCCAGAATAGATGATGGCTAATTGGTTGATCCATTCCGGTCACACTGCTTTCGGAGCTTGAGTGGGATTCCATTTCATAATCTGAGGAACTTGAACTAATGACGAATTCCATTTCGTACGATTGAATAAAGGGTTTTTCGATATGAAATGATTTTCCGGCTATCGAATGGTATTCTAATTACATAGAATATATATATATATATATATATATATATATATATATATATATATATATATATATATATATATATATATATTCCGAAATTCAATATTTTAAAATTCATGTTTTACTTAATGTTGGTCCTATCATGCATGTGTCTAATTAAGTAAGGTTTTTTCCATACGTGCTTGCGAAAAAGTGTACATTTGAGTCTCATGTTATAGCGCATGATGTAATTATATACATGCATATGTTTGTTCCATATGTATATATGTATCATCATTAATTATAATATTATTCCCATTTGAAACAAATGTTTCAAATTAGTACATAGAATAAATGAAACCAAAACAATCAATTTTGAGCAAAAATTACATGACACTATTGTTCGCTATCTATATAATCAAGTTATCAACAAACTTATCAACTATAATTCATACATTGACTTTTGATATTATCATCACATTATAAGCTTATATCTAACATTAAATAATAAACACTCCAAATGTATTAATCTATGAGACTGGCAAAGCAATTGCAATCTGTGACGACCCGAAAATTTCAGACCAAATTTAAACTTAATCTTAATTTGAAATCAATACGATAAACAAAGTCTGTAAGGTTGACGTCTCAAAAACTTTGAACTGTGTCCATGTATGCATTTGACCTTTGACTATTCCCGACGATTCACGAACAATTAATTGTAAATAAATAGGTGTATATATATTAATATATATATATATATATATATATATATATATATATATATATATATATATATATATATATATATATATATATATATAAATGAAAATAAGTATAAGTATATAAAATTATTTGAAACAAGAAAATACAATTTAACCATGAGTTTAATACTTATACAAAATAATTAAGTTGATATTAAAATGAATCTATGTATGATTTATATACATAATTATTATATGTATATTGGAGCATATATAAAAGTTATAAATACTAAATGTTGAAATTTATACTTATATATATACAAGACAACTATATTTTTATATTTAATATGCAACCACATATATTATATGTATTTATGTTAAAAGGTATAAATATTAAATATTTAATAGATGTTATTATATAATACAAATTGAATAATTATAGTATATGGTAATAATATATTAAATATAATCAGGTTAATATATATATATATATATATATATATATATATATATATATATATATATATATATATATATATATATATATATATATATATGCAGGATCAATGGGGAAGTAACCAATCGGGGAGAAGCGGGGGGAAGCAAAAAAAATTTTTTTTTCGTTTTTTTTGAATTTTTTTTTTCCGGCATCAAGATCAAACGAAAATATGAACATTTAGAAGAGACACTTCGTGATGAATGTTATTATTTATGTGGGAAAACGATCGACAAGAATAACATTCAAGATAATATTGTTCGTGAAGAATATGAACGTTTTTTTTCTTCATGTTTTGTGAAGTAAAATTTAGCCCGATTTAGAGTTTAGGGTTTAGGGTTTTGGGTTTTGGGTTTGGTGTTTTGGGTTTATTCCATAAACCCAAAACACCAAACCCTAAACCCTAAACCCTAAACCATAAACTCTAAACCGTTCGTGTTAAAAACTCAATCTAAATCCTAAATCTAAACCCTAAATCTAAACCCTAAACCCTAAATTTCTAAACCCTAATATCTAAACGCTATAAACCCTAATATCTAAACCCTAATATCTAAACCCCAATAGCTAAAACCTCAAAATATGCTCGAAAAACACGATAATTGTTATATATTACTTCTTCGAGCGTTTTCCCGCCAAAATAAAAACATTTATCACAAAGTTTCTCTACTAAATGTTCATATTTTCATCTCATCTATAATGTTCGTGAACAAAGTTTTTTCAAAAAATGAGAAAAAAAAAGTTGCTTCCCCCCGCTTCCCCCCGATTGGTTACTTCCCTCTTGATCCTACCCCTATATATATATATATATATATATATATATATATATATATATATATATATATATATATATATATATATAATTGTTATACAAATACTATTACTACTATTAATAATATTAATATTAATATTAATGTTAAAATCAGTATTAGTTATACTATTATTTTCCATATATAATATATAGATATGAAAGTTGATACATTAAATTTGTTATAGTGTTATTATTATTACTAAAATTATTGTTATCATTATTAATATCACTATTATTATTATTAATTATTATATACATTACAAATATTATTATTAATATTGTTAGTATAATCAGTATTACTAAAATCATTAAAATTATTGTTATTACTATTTAACAACTCATTATCATTAATAATAAGATTATTATTATTACTAATATTATTTATAAATTATTATTATTATCTATATTATTAAGAGTATTATTTTTATTGTTATAAATTAATAAGATAAATTATAATATATATATATGGATATTAATATTAATTATTAATTATATTATATAAAAACTGATATAAACGCGTTATAGATATCACTATCTGCTATGTCATTTTTTTCCTCTGTCCTTCTGTTTATCTGTGATTCCTTGTCGAACCAGAAATTCAACAAAAACCAGACCAATCATCCCTGTGAAATCATTCGATTCTTCCATCCTTATTATCAATTATCAACTATAATTATTTTTATTATGTAAGTTATCGGATATTGAAGAAACAGCTTGTCTTCCCCTGTACGCATGTTCATTTATCAAAAGCTCGGTTTCGAATTGTTTTTCAAAAATCTAAAAGTGTAGCTCTGTTAGGGATGATCTAAGTAAACTATATGCAAGTTTTCAACTTCCAATCTTTCATACTAATTACGAATTTTGAAGTCAATGTTAAAATGCAAAAAGTTAAAGGTTTTGTTCATTGCGAAATTAGAATCCGTTTTAAGGTTTCTGAATCAATTGATGATTCAGAAAGTTTACATGAATGATTTAAAACATAATTCGTGTTGTAATTATAACCTAAAACGCTTTAAGATTTAAGATTTGATTTAGTGTTCATGATATTCTTGACTGTGATGAGCATTAGATAAAAATTGAATGAATTGTAAAAATGTAAAAGTGCAGATGTATTAGAATGATGTTAGTGAATCTATCTGTAAATTTACAACTCTTAATTTTTCATATTGAACACGAATTTGGGAGTCAAAGTTTGAAACTAACAAAGTCAACTGTTGGTTTATAAACGAAATTCGAGTTTTTCATATTGATTATGTTAGAATTGAGAATTTACAAATTTTTCTGGAACAATTTAAAATCTAACTCGTTCAGGAACCTTTTGTCTAAAACATCCTTGAATATGAATTTGAATTTTTAGTTTCATGTTCATATATATATAAGCTGTAGCAAATTTTTTTTTTTAAATATCTGTCTGTTTTAATTCCAGTAATTAAACTCAAATCAGTGTTACATCTTTTATAAATCCTAAAACTAGTTAAGAAATTCGTAGTTGTTAGTGTCGATCCCTGGTCTGGTCGATTTAATTAGTGCAGATGAAGAAGAAGCTAAATAGAAAATAAATAGAGTTAAATTAATTTGGTTTAGATATAAATCAGGAAAATGGGCAGCAGCTCAGCTGGTTAGGGTGTTTATCGAATGAGCGGGAGGTCACGGGTTCGAGCCCGGCAGTGGTCTAAATTTTTTTAGAACATGTTTAGAAGGTATCTTACTCTTTTTTTATTATTATTATTATTATTATTATTATTATTATTATTATTATTATTATTATTATTATTATTATTATTATTATTGTTATTGTCATTAGTATTATTACTATGATTATTCTAATTATTATTATTGTTGTATTATTATTAGTATTAAAATTATTATTATTGTTATCGTTAATACTAATACAAGTAATAAATATTATATATAATTGCAAAAATAAGAATATTAGCAATATTGTTAATATAAGTATTAGTATTATTATTAAGTAGTATGAATATTATTACTATCAATATTATTATTCTTATTATTACTAGTATTATAATTAATTAAAACTATTATCATAACTATCAATTTTATTAATGTTATCATTAAAATTAGCAGTATTATTATTATTAGTAATATCCATATCATTATTATTAAAAGTATTATGATTATGACAATAAAAGATTTTAAAGATAGTATTATTAAAATTATAAGTATATATAAATTTATGGATTTGAAAGCTATGGATAAAATTATGAATTAAGTGAATTACAAATTATTAATATTATTATCATCAATATCATTACCAACACTGCCATTAATAATAATTGGTATCATCAATATTATTATCATTTTTATTATTACTAGTATCATTATTATTATTAAAATAACTATTAGTTATATAAAACTATAAGTAATACATATAACATAACCAAATTTAATATTTTTATATACAAAAAGAATATATGAGACATATATATATTATTAATATAAGAATGATATAACTAATAACTTATAAATATAAATTTAATTGATTACGATTATATATATTAATGAATATACAAATGATATAGGCTCGTGAATCCGAGGCCAACCTTGCATTGTTCAGTTGTCCAATGCCGTCATATGTATTTTTACTACAAAGTACAGTATTGTGAGTTTCATTACTTCCTTTTTAAATGCTTTTGCAATATATATTTTTGGGACTGAGAATACATGCGCTTTTATAACTGTTTTACGAAATAGACACAAGTAATCAAAACTACATTATATGGTTGAATGATCGAAGCTGAATATGCCCCTTTTTGCTTGGTAGCCTAAGAATTAGGGAACATCACTAATTTTGAGAATTAGTGCACCCCTAATTGACGCGAATCCTAAAGATAGATCTATTGGGCCTAACAAGCCCCATCCATTGTAGCGGATGATTTAGTACTTCGATGTTGTTTTATCATGTCCGATGGATGTCCCGGAATGATAGGGGATATTCTTATATGCATCTTGTTAATGTCGGTTACCAGGTGTTCAATCCATATGAATGATTTTTGTCTCTATGCATGGGACTTATGTTTATGAGAAATGGAAATATGAAATCTTGTGGTCTATTAATATTATGAAATGATTATTTATGATAAACTAATAAACTCACCAACCTTTTTGGTTGACACTTGAAAGCATGTTTATTCTCAGGTACGAAAGAAATCTTCCGCTGTGCATTTGCTCATTTTAGAGATATTACTTGGAGTCATTCATGACATATTTCAAAAGACGTTGCATTCGAGTCATTGAGTTCATCAAGATCAATATTAAGTCATTCATAGTTTGGATATATAATGAAAGGATATGCATATCTGTCAACTTTCGATGTAAGGGAAGTTTGTCTTTTAAAAACGAATGCAATGTTTGTAAAATGTATCATATAGAGGTCAGAACCTCGCGATGTAACCAAATGTAATGTATTCGTCCAGATGGATTAGGACGGGTCATGAAAGTTAGTATCAGAGCGGTGGTCTTAGCAAACCAGATCTTGCATTAGTGTGTCTAACTGATAGTCGTTAGGATGCATTAGTGAGTCTGGACTTCGACCGTGTTTGCATGTCAAAAGTTTTGCTTATCATTTTTTTCGAAAATTACCTGTTTATCATTCTTAGTTTAGACATATATTACTGCATTTACTACATGATAGTGTATAGACAAAATTCATATCTTAGCGTATCTGTTATTGTTACCCTTGCCTGACAGATTTCGTAGATTCCTCCGTAACTTATGGAATTTTTGTATTATATATGCATATGTAAATTATGTATTGCAGGATACTAATCTACATCCTATAATCTATTTCTTATCGAAAATCCTTCATCTGATCGTACGAGATGAATCCCTCAACTAGTTCGAGTCCCTCAGATTCCGATAGCTATTCCGATAGTTATTCCGATAACTATTCCGATATGGATGTTCACCTAAGCTCCGGAGGCGGCGTCACCAGAATGAATCAACCAATCAACCATCCCCAAATTCATCTGATGAGTTCGTAGTCAACTTAACCGATGGAGACGAGAAGAAGGCAATCCTTTCGAATTCACCACATTTCCCTCTTGGCGAAGAACCTGAAGCATTTACCGGCGAACCTGTCCGAAACACCATTTTCTCCCTCATTTCCAGAGTATCTCGTCACGACTATATACTATCTCAAATTCTAGATCTTATTCATTCACTCGTTCCGATCGAAAATCATTCCGAAATAATATAAGAAGTCAACGAACTTCGCGCTCGATAATTAATTTGGAGAATATGGTACAAAATTTACCAGCTTCAGCAACATCAGCGGCACCAACTGTAGTGACCCGAACTTTTCCATGTTTATATATATTAATTGAGATTGATGTTTACATGATTAAATGTTTCCAACATGTTAAGCAATCAAACTTGTTAAGACTTGATTAATTGAAATAGGTTTCATATAGACAATTGACCACCCAAGTTGACCGGTGATTCACGAACGTTAAAACTTGTAAAAAACTATATGATGACATATATATGGTTATATATATAGTTAACATGATATTATGATAAGTAAACATATCATTAATTATATTAACAATGAACTACATATGTAAAAACAAGACTACTAACTTAATGATTTTTAAACGAGACATATATGTAACGATTATCGTTGTAAAGACATTTAATGTATATATATCATATTAAGAGATATTCATACATGATAATATCATGATAATATAATAATTTAAAATCTCATTTGATATTATAAACATTGAGTTAACAACATTTAACAAGATCGTTAACCTAAAGGTTTCAAAACAACACTTACATGTAACGACTAACGATGACTTAACGACTCAGTTAAAATGTATATACATGTAGTGTTTTAATATGTATTTATACACTTTTGAAAGACTTCAATACACTTATCAAAATACTTCTACTTAACAAAAATGCTTACAATTACATTCTCGTTCAGTTTCATCAACAATTCTACTCGTATGCACCCGTATTCGTACTCGTACAATACACAGCTTTTAGATGTATGTACTATTGGTATATACACTCCAATGATCAGCTCTTAGCAGCCCATGTGAGTCACCTAACACATGTGGGAACCATCATTTGGCAACTAGCATGAAATATCTCATAAGATTACAAAAATATGAGTAATCATTCATGACTTATTTACATGAAAACAAAATTACATATCCTTTATATCTAATCCATACACCAACGACCAAAAACACCTACAAACACTTTCATTCTTCAATTTTCTTCATCTAATTGAACTCTCTCAAGTTCTATCTTCAAGTTCTAAGTGTTCTTCATAAATTCCAAAAGTTCTAGTTTCATAAAATCAAGAATACTTTCAAGTTTGCTAGCTCACTTCCAATCTTGTAAGGTGATCATCCAACCTCAAGAAATCTTTGTTTCTTACAGTAGGTTATCATTCTAATACAAGGTAATAATCATATTCAAACTTTGGTTCAATTTCTATAACTATAACAATCTTATTTCAAGTGATGATCTTACTTGAACTTGTTTTCGTGTCATGATTTTGCTTCAAGAACTTTGAGCCATCCAAGGATCCATTGAAGCTAGATCCATTTTTCTCTTTTCCAGTAGGTTCATCCAAGGAACTTAAGGTAGTAATGATGTTCATAACATCATTCGATTCATACATATAAAGCTATCTTATTCGAAGGTTTAAACTTGTAATCACTAGAACATAGTTTAGTTAATTCTAAACTTGTTCGCAAACAAAAGTTAATCCTTCTAACTTGACTTTTAAAATCAACTAAACACATGTTCTATATCTATATGATATGCTAACTTAATGATTTAAAACCTGGAAACACGAAAAACACCGTAAAACCGGATTTACGCCGTCGTAGTAACACCGCGGGCTGTTTTGGGTTAGTTAATTAAAAACTATGATAAACTTTGATTTAAAAGTTGTTATTCTGAGAAAATGATTTTTATTATGAACATGAAACTATATACAAAAATTATGGTTAAACTCAAAGTGGAAGTATGTTTTCTAAAATGGTCATCTAGACGTCGTTCTTTCGACTGAAATGACTACCTTTACAAAAACGACTTGTAACTTATTTTTCCGACTAGAAACCTATACTTTTTTTATTTAGATTCATAAAATAGAGTTCAATATGAAACCATAGCAATTTGATTCACTCAAAACGGATTTAAAATGAAGAAGTTATGGGTAAAACAAGATTGGATAATTTTTCTCATTTTAGCTACGTGAAAATTGGTAACAAATCTATTCCAACCATAACTTAATCAACTTGTATTATATATTATGTAATCTTGAGATACCATAGACACGTATACAATGTTTCGACCTATCATGTCGACACATCTATATATATTTCGGAACAACCATAGACACTCTATATGTGAATGTTGGAGTTAGCTATACAGGGTTGAGGTTGATTCCAAAATATATATAGTTTGAGTTGTGATCAATACTGAGATACGTATACACTGGGTCGTGGATTGATTCAAGATAATATTTATCGATTTATTTCTGTACATCTAACTGTGGACAACTAGTTGTAGGTTACTAACGAGGACAGCTGACTTAATAAACTTAAAACATCAAAATATATTAAAAGTGTTGTAAATATATTTTGAACATATTTTGATATATATGTATATATTGTTATAGGTTTGTGAATCAACCAGTGGCCAAGTCTTACTTCCCGACGAAGTAAAAATCTGTGAAAGTGAGTTATAGTCCCACTTTTAAAATCTAATATTTTTGGGATGAGAATACATGCAGGTTTTATAAATGATTTACAAAATAGACACAAGTACGTGAAATTACATTCTATGGTTGAATTATCAAAATCGAATATGCCCCTTTTTATTAAGTCTGGTAATCTAAGAATTAGGGAACAGACACCCTAATTGACGCGAATCCTAAAGATAGATCTATTGGGCCTAACAAACCCCATCCAAAGTACCGGATGCTTTAGTACTTCGAAATTTATATCATATCCGAAGGGTGTCCCGGAATGATGGGGATATTCTTATATATGCATCTTGTTATTGTCGGTTACCAGGTGTTCACCATATGAATGATTTTTATCTCTATGTATGGGATGTGTATTGAAATATGAAATCTTGTGGTCTATTGTTACGATTTGATATATATAGGTTAAACCTATAACTCACCAACATTTTTGTTGACGTTTTAAGCATGTTTATTCTCAGGTGATTATTAAGAGCTTCCGCTGTCGCATACTTAAATAAGGACAAGATTTGGAGTCCATGCTTGTATGATATTGTGTAAAAACTGCATTCAAGGAACTTATTTTGTTGTAACATATTTGTATTGTAAACCATTATGTAATGGTCGTGTGTAAACAGGATATTTTAGATTATCATTATTTGATAATCTACGTAAAGCTTTTTAAACCTTTATTGATGAAATAAAGGTTATGGTTTGTTTAAAAATGAATGCAGTCTTTGAAAAACGTCTCATATAGAGGTCAAAACCTCGCAACGAAATCAATTAATATGGAACGTTTTTAATCAATAAGAACGGGACATTTCAGTTGGTATCCGAGCGTTGGTCTTAGAGAACCAGAAAATTTGCATTAGTGTGTCTTATCGAGTTTGTTAGGATGCATTAGTGAGTCTGGACTTCGACCATGTTTTCTTTAAAAATGATTGCTTAACATTTTTGTTGGAAACTATATATTTTTAACATATGAATATTATGTGATATATTAATCTCTTAACGTGTTTGATATTATGTGATAGATGTCTACCTCTAGAACAAGTCCCATTGACTCACCTAATAATAATGAAGAGTCAAATGTAAATTGGAATGATTTGTGGACTGATTCACAAGTTCCCGAAGAGGAACCGGAAGAAGAGTCGGAACCGGAAGAAGAATCGGAACCGGAAGAAGAATCGGAACCGGATGAAGAAATAGAACCGGTGGGGGAAATAATAAAACGGTTAAGTAAAAGAAAATCCTCAACCAACCGACCAAAGTTAATTATGGTCAATGGTGTTTCCGCCAAGGAAGCAAAATATTGGGAGGATTACCAATTCTCCGATGAATCGGATTCCGACGAGAATTCCGATGATGTTATAGAAATTACCCCAACTGAATTTAAAAAGGCAAAAGAAAATAATAAGGGAAAGGGCATAAAAATAGAGAAATCTAATTCCAACCCCGATGAACTTTATATGTATCGTCAACCCCCGAAGTCCTTAAGTTGTAACAATGACCCGGGAACCTCTAAACCACCAGGTTTTTCTAAACCAATGTGGACAACGACGGCTCGTCTTAGGGGAACATCATATATCCCTAGAAACTTGGCAAAACGAACCAAAACCGAAGAAGAAGAAACGAGCGAGTCGGAATAAGATAGTTGTATTCGTGTGGTGTAATATATGTAATATAGTGTTCTTATGCTTTATGATATATGTAAAAATTGCTTGTATTAATAAGTATTTTTTTATGAAACTAACTCTTGTCTATTTTACAGTTTAAAAACACAAAATGGATAGACAACCCAATATTTTAAGAGACCTACCCGGAGACATGATTGATGAAATCTTGTCTAGAGTCGGCCAGAATTCTTCGGCACAACTATTTAAGGCGAGATCAGTTTGTAAGACATTCGAAGAACGTTCCAAGAATGTCTTGGTTTATAAGAGACTTTCGTTTGAAAGATGGGGGATATCACATTGGGAAACCCATAAGTTACGATGTGTTTACTTTGACGCATATATTGCGGGGAACCCAAATGCTATTTTACGCAACGGGTTAAGAAATTATTTTGACTCAATATATCTGAATATTGGACTTCGTGATTTAGAAAAAGTGGCTAACATGCAACATAAAGAAGCATGTTATGCTTACGGATTAGTAATGTTCGCTTCTCACCAAAGTGAGAACAAGAACATCGGGCTACAACTATTAAACAAAACGTTTCCACAAGTGACGGAGTCGGTAATTGGGGTAAGAAATGAGGTTTTTAGATTATTACGGGACTGTTGGACATTACGTAACCCTCGTCCCTTTGATGACGTTACAACACGCTGTCTTATCAACGGCCATAATGGTTATGTTGCACAAGACCAAGGATGGGAAGTAGTCCTAGTAAAACCAGAATGCATGACTTGTTTCTGGACGTATGAATTACGTGTCTTTATTGCCTTTGCCGAACGACTTGTGTACTAGCTAGAATTGTCTTCACAACTATCTTGTATCAAAGTTATTGTGTGCTATATTTCATGCTTTATGTAAAATAAGCGGTATTGTAAGTTTGTAAAATATTGTATAAAAGTTTGAACGCGAAATATTATTAAAATCAGTTTTTCATATAGAATTGTAGTAGTTGAATTGTATATTAGCTACTAAGTATGAACTTAACGGGTAGGTACTACCCGAATTTAAACTTATAAAACGCTAATATGAAGAAAAAGCTTTTATAAATGAGTTCATATTATGCTACGAAATACTATTAACTACTCTTAATATTCTGTATGATTAACTTGTTCCATTTAACTATTTTGAAGGAAATGGCACCGACTACTCGACACACCGTGAATATGAATGAAGAGGAATTCCGTACTTTTCTAGCTTCAAACATAGCCGCAGTACAGGCTGCGCTACATACCAACAATAACCTTGGATCTAGCAGTACAGGAAATCGTGTAGGATGCACCTACAAAGAATTCACTGCCTGCAAACCTTTGGAATTTGATGGAACCGAAGGACCGATCGGATTGAAACGGTGGACCGAGAAGGTTGAATCGGTGTTTGCCATAAGTAAGTGTACTGAAGAGGACAAAGTGAAGTACGCTACGCATACCTTCACAGGTTCTGCGTTAACATGGTGGAATACCTATCTAGAGCAAGTGGGACAAGATGATGCGTACGCACTACCGTGGTCAGCATTCAAGCACTTGATGAACGAGAAGTACCGTCCCAGAACCGAGGTCAATAAGCTCAAGACAGAACTTAGAGGGTTACGAACCCAAGGATTTGATATTACCACGTACGAAAGACGATTCACAGAATTGTGCCTATTGTGTCCGGGAGCATTCGAAGATGAGGAAGAGAAGATCGACGCGTTTGTGAAAGGATTACCGGAAAGAATCCAAGAAGATATAAGTTCACACGAGCCCGCCTCCATACAACAGGCATGTAGAATGGCTCACAAACTAGTGAACCAGATTGAAGAAAGAATTAAAGAACAGACTGCTGAAGAGGCCAATGTGAAGCAAGTCAAAAGAAAGTGGGAGGAAAACGGTGATAAGAATCACCAATACAACAACAACAGCAATTACAACAATAATCGCAACAATTATCCCAACAATCGCAACATCAATCGCAACTACAACAAACGGCCCAACAACAACAACAACAACAACAACAACAACAGCAACTACAACAATCATCCCAACAACAATAATAACCGCAACAACAACAACAATCAGAAGCAGCTATGCCAAAGGTGTGAAAAGAATCACTCGGGGTTCTGCACCAAATTTTGCAACAAGTGTAAAAGAAATGGTCATAGCGCGGCGAAGTGTGAGGTCTACGGACCAGGGGCTAATAGAACGAAAGGAACAAATGGTGTCAGAACGAGTAATGGCGGAGCAAGTAGTGTCAGAGCAAGTTATGCCAATGTAGTTTGTTATAAATGTGGAAAACCAGGCCACATTATTAGAAATTGCCCGAACCAGGAGAACACGAATGGACAAGGCCGTGGAAGAGTTTTCAATATTAATGCGATAGAGGCACAGGAAGACCCGGAGCTTGTTACGGGTACGTTTCTTATTGACAATAAATCTGCTTACGTTTTATTTGATTCGGGTGCGGATAGAAGCTATATGAGTAGAGATTTTTGTGCTAAATTAAGTTGTCCATTGACGCCTTTGGATAGTAAATTTTTACTCGAATTAGCAAATGGTAAATTAATTTCAGCAGATAATATATGTCGGAATCGAGAAATTAAACTGGTTAGCGAAACATTTAAGATTGATTTGATACCAGTAGAGTTAGGGAGTTTTGATGTGATAATCGGTATGGACTGGTTGAAAGAAGTGAAAGCGGAGATCGTTTGTTACAAAAATGCAATTCGCATTATACGAGAAAAAGGAAAACCCTTAATGGTGTACGGAGAAAAGGGCAACACGAAGCTACATCTTATTAGTAATTTGAAGGCACAAAAACTAATAAGAAAATGTTGCTATGTTGTTCTAGCACACGTCGAGAAAGTACAAACTGAAGAAAAGAGCATCAATGATGTTCCCATTGCAAAAGAATTTCCCGATGTATTTCCGAAAGAATTACCGGGATTACCCCCACATCGATCCGTTGAATTTCAAATAGATCTTGTACCAGGAGCTGCACCAATAGCTCGTGCTCCTTACAGACTCGCACCCAGCGAGATGAAAGAACTGCAAAACCAATTACAAGAACTTTTAGAGCGTGGTTTCATTCGACCAAGCACATCACCGTGGGGAGCTCCTGTTTTGTTTGTCAAGAAGAAAGATGGTACATTCAGGTTGTGTATCGACTACCGAGAGTTGAACAAACTTACCATCAAGAACCGCTACCCACTACCGAGAATCGACGACTTATTTGATCAACTACAAGGCTCGTCTGTTTATTCAAAGATTCACTTACGTTCCGGGTATCATCAAATGCGGGTGAAAGAAGATGATATTCCAAAGACTGCTTTCAGAACACGTTACGGTCATTACGAGTTTATGGTCATGCCATTTGGTTTAACTAATGCACCAGCTGTGTTCATGGACCTTATGAACCGAGTGTGTGGACCATACCTTGACAAGTTTGTCATTGTTTTCATTGATGACATACTTATTTACTCAAAGAATGACCAAGAACACGGTGAACATTTGAGAAAGGTGTTAGAAGTATTGAGGAAGGAAGAATTGTACGCTAAGTTTTCAAAGTGTGCATTTTGGTTGGAAGAAGTTCAATTCCTCGGTCACATAGTGAACAAAGAAGGTATTAAGGTGGATCCGGCAAAGATAGAAACTGTTGAAAAGTGGGAAACCCCGAAAACTCCGAAACACATACGCCAGTTTTTAGGACTAGCTGGTTACTACAGAAGGTTCATCCAAGACTTTTCCAGAATAGCAAAACCCTTGACTGCATTAATGCATAAAGGGAAGAAATTTGAATGGAATGATGAACAAGAGAAAGCGTTTCAGTTATTGAAGAAAAAGCTAACTACGGCACCTATATTGTCATTGCCTGAAGGGAATGATGATTTTGTGATTTATTGTGACGCATCAAAGCAAGGTCTCGGTTGTGTATTAATGCAACGAACGAAGGTGATTGCTTATGCGTCTAGACAATTGAAGATTCACGAACAAAATTATACGACGCATGATTTGGAATTAGGCGCGGTTGTTTTTGCATTAAAGACTTGGAGGCACTACTTATATGGGGTCAAAAGTATTATATATACCGACCACAAAAGTCTTCAACACATATTTAATCAGAAACAACTGAATATGAGGCAGCGTAGGTGGATTGAATTATTGAATGATTACGATTTTGAGATTCGTTACCACCCGGGGAAGGCAAATGTGGTAGCCGATGCCTTGAGCAGGAAGGATAGAGAACCCATTCGAGTAAAATCTATGAATATAATGATTCATAATAACATTACTACTCAAATAAAGGAGGCGCAACAAGGAGTTTTAAAAGAGGGAAATTTAAAGGATGAAATACCCAAAGGATCGGAGAAGCATCTTAATATTCGGGAAGACGGAACCCGGTATAGGGCTGAAAGGATTTGGGTACCAAAATTTGGAGATATGAGAGAAATGGTACTTAGAGAAGCTCATAAAACCAGATACTCAATACATCCTGGAACGGGGAAGATGTACAAGGATCTCAAGAAACATTTTTGGTGGCCGGGTATGAAAACCGATGTTGCTAAATACGTAGGAGAATGTTTGACGTGTTCTAAGGTCAAAGCTGAGCATCAGAAACCATCAGGTCTACTTCAACAACCCGAAATCCCGGAATGGAAATGGGAAAACATTACCATGGATTTCATCACTAAATTGCCAAGGATTGCAAGTGGTTTTGATACTATTTGGGTAATAGTTGATCGTCTCACCAAATCAGCACACTTCCTACCAATAAGAGAAGATGACAAGATGGAGAAGTTAGCACGACTGTATTTGAAGGAAGTCGTCTCCAGACATGGAATACCAATCTCTATTATCTCTGATAGGGATGGCAGATTTATTTCAAGATTCTGGCAGACATTACAGCAAGCATTAGGAACTCGTCTAGACATGAGTACTGCCTATCATCCACAAACTGATGGGCAGAGCGAAAGGACGATACAAACGCTTGAAGACATGCTACGAGCATGTGTTATTGATTTCGGAAACAGTTGGGATCGACATCTACAGTTAGCAGAATTTTTCTACAACAACAGCTACCATTCAAGCATTGAGATGGCACCGTTTGAAGCACTTTATGGTAGAAAGTGCAGGTCTCCGATTTGTTGGAGTGAGGTAGGGGATAGACAGATTACGGGTCCGGAGATTATACAAGAAACTACCGAGAAGATCATCCAAATTCAACAACGGTTGAAAACCGCCCAAAGTCGACAAAAGAGCTACGCTGACATTAAAAGAAAAGATATAGAATTTGAAATTGGAGAGATGGTCATGCTTAAAGTTTCACCTTGGAAAGGCGTTGTTCGATTTGGTAAACGAGGGAAATTAAATCCAAGGTATATTGGACCATTCAAGATTATTGATCGTGTCGGACCAGTAGCTTACCGACTTGAGTTACCTCAACAACTCGCGGCTGTACATAACACTTTCCACGTCTCGAATTTGAAGAAATGTTTTGCTAAAGAAGATCTCACTATTCCGTTAGATGAAATCCAAATCAACGAAAAACTCCAATTCATCGAAGAACCCGTCGAAATAATGGATCGTGAGGTTAAAAGACTTAAGCAAAACAAGATACCAATTGTTAAGGTTCGATGGAATGCTCGTAGAGGACCCGAGTTCACCTGGGAGCGTGAAGATCAGATGAAGAAGAAATACCCGCATCTATTTCCAGAAGATTCGTCAACACCTTCAACAGCTTAAAATTTCGGGACGAAATTTATTTAACGGGTAGGTACTGTAGTGACCCGAACTTTTCCATGTTTATATATATTAATTGAGATTGATGTTTACATGATTAAATGTTTCCAACATGTTAAGCAATCAAACTTGTTAAGACTTGATTAATTGAAATAGGTTTCATATAGACAATTGACCACCCAAGTTGACCGGTGATTCACGAACGTTAAAACTTGTAAAAAACTATATGATGACATATATATGGTTATATATATAGTTAACATGATATTATGATAAGTAAACATATCATTAATTATATTAACAATGAACTACATATGTAAAAACAAGACTACTAACTTAATGATTTTTAAACGAGACATATATGTAACGATTATCGTTGTAAAGACATTTAATGTATATATATCATATTAAGAGATATTCATACATGATAATATCATGATAATATAATAATTTAAAATCTCATTTGATATTATAAACATTGAGTTAACAACATTTAACAAGATCGTTAACCTAAAGGTTTCAAAACAACACTTACATGTAACGACTAACGATGACTTAACGACTCAGTTAAAATGTATATACATGTAGTGTTTTAATATGTATTTATACACTTTTGAAAGACTTCAATACACTTATCAAAATACTTCTACTTAACAAAAATGCTTACAATTACATTCTCGTTCAGTTTCATCAACAATTCTACTCGTATGCACCCGTATTCGTACTCGTACAATACACAGCTTTTAGATGTATGTACTATTGGTATATACACTCCAATGATCAGCTCTTAGCAGCCCATGTGAGTCACCTAACACATGTGGGAACCATCATTTGGCAACTAGCATGAAATATCTCATAAGATTACAAAAATATGAGTAATCATTCATGACTTATTTACATGAAAACAAAATTACATATCCTTTATATCTAATCCATACACCAACGACCAAAAACACCTACAAACACTTTCATTCTTCAATTTTCTTCATCTAATTGAACTCTCTCAAGTTCTATCTTCAAGTTCTAAGTGTTCTTCATAAATTCCAAAAGTTCTAGTTTCATAAAATCAAGAATACTTTCAAGTTTGCTAGCTCACTTCCAATCTTGTAAGGTGATCATCCAACCTCAAGAAATCTTTGTTTCTTACAGTAGGTTATCATTCTAATACAAGGTAATAATCATATTCAAACTTTGGTTCAATTTCTATAACTATAACAATCTTATTTCAAGTGATGATCTTACTTGAACTTGTTTTCGTGTCATGATTTTGCTTCAAGAACTTTGAGCCATCCAAGGATCCATTGAAGCTAGATCCATTTTTCTCTTTTCCAGTAGGTTCATCCAAGGAACTTAAGGTAGTAATGATGTTCATAACATCATTCGATTCATACATATAAAGCTATCTTATTCGAAGGTTTAAACTTGTAATCACTAGAACATAGTTTAGTTAATTCTAAACTTGTTCGCAAACAAAAGTTAATCCTTCTAACTTGACTTTTAAAATCAACTAAACACATGTTCTATATCTATATGATATGCTAACTTAATGATTTAAAACCTGGAAACACGAAAAACACCGTAAAACCGGATTTACGCCGTCGTAGTAACACCGCGGGCTGTTTTGGGTTAGTTAATTAAAAACTATGATAAACTTTGATTTAAAAGTTGTTATTCTGAGAAAATGATTTTTATTATGAACATGAAACTATATACAAAAATTATGGTTAAACTCAAAGTGGAAGTATGTTTTCTAAAATGGTCATCTAGACGTCGTTCTTTCGACTGAAATGACTACCTTTACAAAAAGACTTGTAACTTATTTTTCCGACTAGAAACCTATACTTTTTTTATTTAGATTCATAAAATAGAGTTCAATATGAAACCATAGCAATTTGATTCACTCAAAACGGATTTAAAATGAAGAAGTTATGGGTAAAACAAGATTGGATAATTTTTCTCATTTTAGCTACGTGAAAATTGGTAACAAATCTATTCCAACCATAACTTAATCAACTTGTATTATATATTATGTAATCTTGAGATACCATAGACACGTATACAATGTTTCGACCTATCATGTCGACACATCTATATATATTTCGGAACAACCATAGACACTCTATATGTGAATGTTGGAGTTAGCTATACAGGGTTGAGGTTGATTCCAAAATATATATAGTTTGAGTTGTGATCAATACTGAGATACGTATACACTGGGTCGTGGATTGATTCAAGATAATATTTATCGATTTATTTCTGTACATCTAACTGTGGACAACTAGTTGTAGGTTACTAACGAGGACAGCTGACTTAATAAACTTAAAACATCAAAATATATTAAAAGTGTTGTAAATATATTTTGAACATATTTTGATATATATGTATATATTGTTATAGGTTTGTGAATCAACCAGTGGCCAAGTCTTACTTCCCGACGAAGTAAAAATCTGTGAAAGTGAGTTATAGTCCCACTTTTAAAATCTAATATTTTTGGGATGAGAATACATGCAGGTTTTATAAATGATTTACAAAATAGACACAAGTACGTGAAATTACATTCTATGGTTGAATTATCAAAATCGAATATGCCCCTTTTTATTAAGTCTGGTAATCTAAGAAACAGACACCCTAATTGACGCGAATCCTAAAGATAGATCTATTGGGCCTAACAAACCCCATCCAAAGTACCGGATGCTTTAGTACTTCGAAATTTATATCATATCCGAAGGGTGTCCCGGAATGATGGGGATATTCTTATATATGCATCTTGTTATTGTCGGTTACCAGGTGTTCACCATATGAATGATTTTTATCTCTATGTATGGGATGTGTATTGAAATATGAAATCTTGTGGTCTATTGTTACGATTTGATATATATAGGTTAAACCTATAACTCACCAACATTTTTGTTGACGTTTTAAGCATGTTTATTCTCAGGTGATTATTAAGAGCTTCCGCTGTCGCATACTTAAATAAGGACAAGATTTGGAGTCCATGCTTGTATGATATTGTGTAAAAACTGCATTCAAGGAACTTATTTTGTTGTAACATATTTGTATTGTAAACCATTATGTAATGGTCGTGTGTAAACAGGATATTTTAGATTATCATTATTTGATAATCTACGTAAAGCTTTTTAAACCTTTATTGATGAAATAAAGGTTATGGTTTGTTTAAAAATGAATGCAGTCTTTGAAAAACGTCTCATATAGAGGTCAAAACCTCGCAACGAAATCAATTAATATGGAACGTTTTTAATCAATAAGAACGGGACATTTCACCAACATTACCATCAATAAACAGCACCAGTACCATCAACAATCCATGCCCCAACATCCCATTCTGTACCTCGAGTATAATCATCATTCTACATATCGTTCTACATCATTTATCTTCGTTCGACTTGGCGATTATGTAATCTCTAATATTTTAGAGATTATATATTCTTGTTTTAACGGTAAATCAGATGAGTAAATATCATATTAACTCATTAAATCTATATTACATCTGAAGAAAATATATATGTATATATATTTTCATAAAGATTGTAATTAAAAGTTCTTTTGTACAAACTGTTAATGGTGAAAATATTTTAACGGGTAGGTAATACCTGAGGAATATTTAAATTTCACATTAATAAGTTACACTGTACATTCTTCCAATCTGATTCAACAGTCATTTACTATCCTACTTACATCCACAGATATACGTATCCGTTCACCGCAGAATAACCATTTTCATTCAATTTCATATTTGGATTTTGACCTATCAGAATCCAACAAGTGGCATAATGAAGAAAACATTTGACAAAATAAAATTTGTTAGAAACAAACAAATTAACTATGAGAAATTCTATTAAGAATCCACGCTAACAAAGTCCTAGCTAACTGTTCCTAGCTAACTCTTAATTCCTTATAACATTTATTTATCGCAATTTAATTATCGCAATTTATTTATTGCAATTTAAATTCTCGCAATTTTATTTATTGTCATTTAATTTTTGTTATTTATTTTACGCACTTTAAATATCGGGACACGTATACAAGGTTTTGACATATCATATCGACGCATCTATATATATTATTTGGAATAACCATAGACACTCTATATGCAGTAATGTTCGAGTTAGATATACAGGGTTGAGGTTGATTCTATAATAATATATATACTTTGAGTTGTGATCGAGTCTGAGACATGTATACAATGGGTCACGAATACGTATTAATTAATTCGAATATTATATATTAAACTATATATAAATTATTGGATTACTAATTGTGGACTGCTAACTGTCGACTGCCAACATTGGACAATTAAAATAAATTAAAATATTGATTATAACATATAAAACTAAACAATTCTTCAAGTTTGCCACTTGATTTCATCTTAAACCTCATTTGTATCTTGACGATTACAATCTGTGTTCAAACTTTTCATGATTCTTGAAAACACCTCAATCGAGAGGAAGAACCAACCGCACTTCATCCACGGAAGAAAAGATTTATGTATATTATTATGCACCTGAAAAACTCTCGAAAACTGAGTAAACGTTTAACACGTAGCTGTGCTAATTCCTTTAGCGTTATTATTACTGAAAATAACTTTGCAACTCCTGTTCGAGATAGCCAGTTTCGTCATAGCTCCAGCAAGTCAACTTCGACTTTTCAGTCGGACTAGCCTTATTATAACCTTGATATATACGTTATCTTTTCGCCTTCGTTACCGGGAAACCGTTTATATCCCATTACATTAGCAGTAAACTTACCAACAACTTCATTACTCATTGGCTTGAGTCTCTCCGAAAAACCATTATATTCGTTCATTGAAACCCTATCATGTACTCATCGACATCTTGTAACGATAGTTGCCATACCAAATACCGGGAAGTATTAATCATTAATTCTCGAATTTCGCAGCATTCCCACGTCAATAGTTATATATCTATATATAACGTATATCTTCTGGACTGATGAATTTCAATTCGAAATCTCTGAATTCCTGAAAAGCACTCTAGCTTACGAATCAAATCTCTGAGTTTTGAAAAAGCTGATGAAACAGCGAAAACTGAAGACTGTTTAAACAGTCAAAAGTTTGATAATAAAGAGCGACATACTAAAAAAGCTCAAAAGTTTTGATACTGAAAAACGAATTGAGCAAACCATGAAGGAGGATGTGGACAAATCACAAAGACTAAACCTGCCTTCAACGAATCCAAATGATTCAATAATTGCTAAAGTCATTAACGAATACCTTGCTCCTAACTCTAAACTGTTACGGATAAATCTTTTTTCATCAACCTTCGATCTTAGAAATTCCAAAATATCATCATAAATATCTTTGATATTTCTGAAGATATCTTCATAATTATTGATATCCGAAATCATTTACCTCTTCGCGCTATCTGTTTTACATCATAAAAGAAACTGTTTAGTTTCTAAAATCTAAAACCTTCGAGTTTGAAGTATGAATGTTTCGAAGTAGTGTTGGGAGCTGAAGCATGAGTTAGTATAATATAATGACACTTGATCAACGTAATTATATTACAGTAAGTCATCCTGAGTTTCTAATGGAATGTGATGATTCACAGACTATAACATCATCATGTGCCATGTTACACGACTCTTACATTCTACCTAATCTCCAAACATATCGAGAACATATCTTCCTGATAGTTCTAACTTTTCTCTTGAATTATGGTAATTTAACCAATCAAGATCGTGCTATTACAATCTCTTAGAACATTAGCCATGTTCATTCGAAACTCCATACCTACGAATTCTGGACCATTATTCACTTGACTTAAAGTCAAGAAAAGAAAACGAAAGTATGGAACTCCAAAATATAAAGGAAATGAAGAGGGTGGATTTATAATGAAATATCTGACAGAGCAATCGATACAGATTATCATATTTAACCAAGAAGGATTCTAATTTCCTTAAGAACCAAATCTTATTACGAAGATTTTCTTTTAAATCCCTTGAACTCCTGAAATCAACCCTATCTACGTCAAGAGATATGACGAAACTTTACTTTTCACATTTCATTCTTTTGTGATAGCTTCACTCATACTCTTCGAGACAAAATTTCGGGACAAAATTTCTTTAACGGGTAGGTACTGTGATGACCCGGAAATTTCCGACCAAATTTAAACTTAATCTTAATTTGAAATCAATACGATAAACAAAGTCTGTAAGGTTGAAGTCTCAAAAACTTTGAACTGTGTCCATGTATGCATTTGACCTTTGACTATTCCTGACGATTCACGAACAATTAATTGTAAATAAATAGGTGTATATATATTAATACATATACATATACATATATATATATATACATATATATATATATATATATATATATATATATATATATATATATATATATATATATATATATATATATATATAAATGAAAATAAGTATAAGTATATAAAATTATTTGAAACAAGAAAATACAATTTAACCATGAGTTTAATACTTATACAAAATAATTAAGTTGATATTAAAATGAATCTATGTATGATTTATATACATAATTATTATATGTATATTGGAGCATATATAAAAGTTATAAATACTATATGTTAAAATTTATACTTATATATATACAAGACAACTATATTTTTATATTTAATATGCAACCACATATATTATATGTATTTATGTTAAAAGGTATAAATATTAAATATTCAATAGATGTTATTATATAATACATATTGAATAATTATAGTATATGGTAATAATACATTAAATATAATCAGGTTAATATATATATATATATATATATATATATATATATATATATATATATATATATATATATATATATATATATATATATATATATATATATATATATATATATATATATATATATATATATATATATATATATATATATATATATATATATATATATATATATGTATATATATAATTGTTATACTAATACTATTATTACTATTAATAATATTAATATTAATATTAATATTAATATTAAAATCAGCATTAGTTATACTATTATTTTCCATATATAATATATAGATATGAAAGTTGATACATTAAATTTGTTATAGTGTTATTATTATTACTAAAATTATTGTTATCATTATTAATATCACTATTATTATTATTAATTATTATATACATTACAAATATTATTATTAATATTGTTAGTATAATTAGTATTACTAAAATCATTAAATCATTAAAATTATTGTTATTACTATTTCACAACTCATTATCATTAATAATAAGATTATTATTATTACTAATATTATTTATAAATTATTATTATTATCTATATTATTAAGAGTATTATTTTTATTATTATAAATTAATAAGATAAATTATAATATATACATACGGATATTAATATTAATTATTAATTATATTATATAAAAACTGATATAAACGCGTTATAGATATCACTATCTGCTATGTCATTTTTTTCTTCTGTCCTTCTGTTTATCTGTGATTCCTTGTCGAACCAGAAATTCAACAAAAACTAGACCAATCATCCCTGTGAAATCATTCGATTCTTCCATCCTTATTATCAATTATTGTAAGACCCAAATATTTATGGTACATAGCTTAAGAATGGTGTACGTATAGTGGGTGGGGCGTGGTGTAAAATTAAAAGCTCAGAATCTGCCCAGACATGTGTGCGCGCCGCGCACACTTAAGGGAGCGCGCCGCGCACGTGGCCTGTGACAGAATTCCCGTCTTTTCTATTTTTGAGCTTAATGAGGGGCTTTTTGGTCTTTTCACTTGAAGCCGGATTTGAGGCATTATCAGCTGGATTAGATCCAACTTTGGATCATTTTGACATCCACTAAACACTCTCAACTATCTAGAGAGAGAGGGAGAGTTCTAGTGAGAGAATTGAGGTTTTGGAGAAGAAGAAGCTTGGTTTGATCAAAAGCTCAAGTGTTAAAGTTGTTCACCTCGTTCCTAGCTACATTTTGGGTTGTTGTGGTAAGTTCTAACTCCGAATTTCATTGTTTGATTTTGATATTCAAAGTTAGGGTTTGAACTTAAATTGTAGAGAAACCCATTTAAACTCTTGAGGTGAGTTCTTTGATACTAGTAATCGGGTTTATTGTTGTTGTTGGTGGGTTTTGGGTTGGAAACTGACTTAGCCATGATTTAGGACTTGTATTTGGGTTTAATCACTAGGTTTAGTGATTATGGAAGTGTTGAAACCCATTTTAGTGTATTTGAAAGACTAATTTTGAATTGAGTCAAAATTAGGGTTTATGGGTGATTTTGAGGATGATAAGTGTTTAACACTTGCGTTTGGGTTTAATTGGCGTATTAGGACCATTTTCACTTGTGTTAGTGATTATTGGTTAGTTTGGTCGCGGTTTGTGCTTGGAAGTGCAATTGGTCAAAAATACACTAAGTGTCGTTTTGAGTTGGTTTGTAAATCCACTCTAAGTGTGTTTATTGTATTGTGATATTGGAATAGGTACTTTCAATCGGCGAGTTGCGAATTATCCGGTTGCATTCATTAAGACGACAATGTGAGTGTTAATATCCTATGTGCATATGTTTGTGTAGGATGGGTGCGGGTCGTGTGAAGTGGTTCTCGGTTAAAGAGCTCACTTCATATATAGGAGGATTTTTATGGACTTGTGTAATAGGTCCAATTGGCACGGTTGTGCATTTTGGTTGACCACCGTTGGCGAGTTGCACACTTGTGTGTACGCTATCACATGGATTGTGAAATGGAGTTATAACCCCTACGGCTTGGGTTGTGGTGTGGGAAATGAATATCGGTTTGCACGTATTTATGATATTTTGGGTAGTGAATCTCGGGTAGTGCGGATTCATGATGACTCGAGTTGTTCGGTCATCTTGTTGATGAGGTAGTGAATCTCGGGTTGTGCGAATTCACTAAGGCTGGGGTAGTTCGGCCAACCTCGGTTGTTGAATTGGTGAAGAAGTGAATATCGGGTTGTGCGAATTCACTAAGGCTCGGGTTGTTCGGCCAACCTTCGTATGTTTGAGGTTAAGGGGTTAACCTTGTAGTTTTGGCTACCATATGTATACGCTTATGTACTATTATTGTTGTAACTAATCTTGTGGATTGGCTTGGTGGTACGTTAGGTTTAACATTGCTTAGTTATGCTTGGATTGCGGTATGTGATTACTATTTGTGTGTTGGCGATGCGCATTTATTTTATGCATATATATGTATGTAGTATATATTCTCACTCACTAAGCATTAGCTTACCCTCTCGTTGTTGACTTTTTTTATAGGTTCGTGTGTTGGCGGCTCGGGTAAGTGTGGGGATTAGAAGGTCATGCTTTTAGATTTGATTAGGATCGGGTAGCGTATCCCCAATCGCCATGCTCGGTTTTTATTTTGTGTTAAAATCATGTGGTTGAAAACTTGTATTTTGTACGAAAGTTGTAAAACGGCCGATATGGGCCCCGTCTCGTAAAACTCATTTTATTATTGGAACGTGTGAGTTTTAACTAGTATTAATCGTTGCGTAAACCGTTTCGTCTAAAAATTTCGGGAAGTCGAAGATCATTAAACGAAAAATGGAAAATCCGGACAGAATTGAATTTGCCTTGTGCGCGCCGCGCACATTGAGGGTTGCGCGCCACGCACCCTAACTGTATAAAAAAAAATTTATTCCGCATGTTCGATTGTATAATGGGTTGGGTTGTTACAAGTGGTATCAGAGCATGGTCTAAGGGATTTAGGTGACTTGAGATAGGTGCCTAGACTTAGACTTTTGTGTGTGCTTATTTGTTGCGAGACTTGTAGGAGTACGGGTCGGAACGGGTTGTAGTAGTGTCCTTGTTTGTGGGTGGACTAACATGTGTATTAATACGTGGATATTATTAAAATACTTTGCATTGTGTTTTGTTATTGTTTGCGTTGGGGATATCATCAAGCAAGATAGTCGTTGTACTAACAAGTTGATACGGCGTGTGTGCGTAATAAGGACTTGCAAACCTTATTACGGATGCAAATCGTGTCTAACAAGTTATGTACGATGAGTGTTTAGCAAGATGGGTGGTGTGGTGCGTATGGTTTTATACGTTCGTGGACTAATCGTTTGGCATTCTTTAGAATGACGACGCGAAATGAGATCGAGGCGAATGACGAGGAGTTTAATACTAGAGTTGCGGCCGCCATTGCGGAGCAAATGAGTGCATTGGAAGAAAGAATAGATAGGAGGTATTCCAAATTTTGGGGTAGTAGTGAAATAGAGCGTTGTCTTAAGAGCTTCATGAGGACCAAACCTCCGATGTACGATGGGAAACCGGATCCTTTGATAAGCACAACTTGGATCTCGGATGTCGAATGAATGCCCTCCCGAGAAGAGGACAAGGCTCGCTACTAGCTTGTTGCGGGATAGGGCAAAGGATTGGTTGGATGATAAGATTGATCTTGTCGGTGGTGAACCGTTTATGGCGTTATCTTGGGGCGATTCTAAGAAGGAATTTTTGAGGAGTTCCGGACTTCAGCTGATTTGTCAGAAATGCGTAATGCGTTGCGAAATTTGCAACAAGGATCGATGGACTTGAATACTCTAAAGACGACTTTTATGTCGAAGGCTCGTTTTTGCCCAGAGTATATTGGGAATGATCGGATGTTGATGGAAGATTTCTATCGGACTTTGAATGATGAGTTGCAGGGTAAGATTAGCGTTGGCCAAGTAAACTCGTTTGCGGAGTTATTCAACATGGCTAGGGGTTTCGAATCATATTCACGATCGAAGGTTAGGGCGCTTTCAAGTAAGAGAAGGGTCGATTCGTATGGTGCTCCAAGTAAGAAAACTAAGGGTGCGTGTGCGAGTATGGGTAATGTGGAGAGAGGTTCGACGAGTTCTCGTGCGCCTAGATGTTTCAATTGTGGTGTTATGGGCCACAAGTTATGGGAATGCACAATGCCGAGAAGTGATGACGGAATGTGCTACTATTGTCATAAAGAGGGACATCGCAAGCCGGATTGTCCCGAGTTGGCGGCGGCGAATGTCGCAAGGAGACGTTAAGGTACGTTTCGTTCTAATAAATATGTCTTTCGAATATTTATTATGTGTCATTGTGTACGAGTTTGTTGGAAGCATTGTGTTGTACATATTATTGTTATGAGTGATGTTCCTATTGGAATTACTCTATGGTGGCATTTTGATTGGCGAACGAAGAGCGTAAGACTTGGTGCAACCAAGCATTCCTTAGTGTTGGGAAATATTTCTACCAAGCCATGCGTATGGGCTTTGGTGTTCAGTTGTTAGCACGTGTTTGCTTCCGTGTTGAAGTAGTGGAACCATGAGGTTCAACGGGTGGATAAAACCCTTAAAGGTCGAGTGTTTGATCTCAATGTATGTTGGTAATGGAGTCTACGTGACGCGGTGTTAGGTGCCTCTTTCATACCTACTAGCGTGGTATTTGACTCCGATGGTAGTGCGGTTACTTTGTGCTTAGGGAACCGGTAAGAAACCCTTAGGTACATGAGTGACTAGGTGGAAATTGGACAAGCCATAGCAATTGGAAGATTGCGAGAGAAAAGTGGTGCAACTTGTAGTGACTTCTGTTCGAAGTGTTTAAGGATTGGTTAAAATCCTTGCATGCTCAAGGTTGGAGCAAGATGTGGTGATGGGTCGTGTGAACCCAATTGTGGTAAAGTCTACCTTTGGTAGCATGGTACGGTTATACAAAAGGCGGTTATGGAACGTAGTTTCGAGTGGGGGAGTTACACTCCCACACGAGGAAGTTTTAGTGTAAGGTTTCGGATTTGAATTATCCCCGAGGTGGTAGTGTGGTGAATCTCGATGAGAGATAATGGGCGTATTTGGCGAGCAAGGTGAAATCCCTCGGTTAAGGGATGTGTGTGTCGGATTCTCTTCTAGAGAATTATTGTTTGTGCCTATGTGCGATATTGGTGGTTCTTGCTCGACTGTGATAGCGATGTTCGCGTATGCGTGTACGTTTCGTTTGTGGTGAATGGTTAGTGTGATCCGTTAGGGTTCACTATAGTGTAGCAGTGCGCGATGTTGCACTACTCGTTGTATGAGGCCAAAAGTGCGTAAGTGATTGGTGGGTTATGGCCGTGGTTCGGTCCGCTAACTTCATCATGGGTTTAGTGTTATATCGGTATGGTATAACGTTATCGGGAAATTCGAGTAGCGATGGGGAATGGGAGTACCATTCTTGTGTGTGGTTTGGGACGTGAATATCGGGTTGTTCATATTCACAATATTTCGGGTGGTACGATTGTCCTTGTTGATTGGACTCATAGTTTGAGGTAGTGAATGTCGGGTATTCGGATTCACTAAGGCTCGGGTGGTATGTCACGACCCTACTTTTTCTGTTATCTTTTATCGTTAATTATTTAACGACCATTAACTGTTAATTGTGCTACGTCATTTCTATGACCTATATTATTAAATTAATAATAATATATTAATTATTGTGTGTTATGTGAATATTTGTATTCATATTTTGAGTTATACGTTTCTACGTGTCGCGGAATTCTATCCGGCGAATCTTTTCGGTTTTCAAACCAACGGTCGAGTTTTTGGGATATTTAAATACTAATTATTTTAAATATGATATTTTAAGATCATATAATTATATATAGTATTTATATTTATTTTTCGTTGCGTATTTGTTATCTCTCCGAATTTTTAATCGCGTAAGCATGTTTTCGCGTTTCGGGATTCGTTCGGGCTTTCGGGCCATCAGGAAATAACCATTTAACAAAATTAGGCCATGAGGCCCACCCCATAACCCCACCTTCGGCCGAAACTCCAAGGGAGGGAGTATACTCCCCATTTTTTTTATTTTTCATCTCATTTACACTTTACACACGTTTAATCAAAACCTAATTCTAATTTTTGGTGCTCTCCTCTCTCCCTCTTCCTTGTGTTGTCGCCAACCCTCACCATATCATCATCATCATCAATTTTTATTACTTGGATCAAGGATTAAACAACATCAACGCGTTCCTCATTCCGTTCTCTACGCGATTATACTTCTTGTTTCTCGATTAGGGTATAAACCCTAACCCTAGAACTTTTGATTTTTCATTATATTTCTGTATTTTGATTATATATTAATAGTATGATGATTACTTGTTGTTGTAATGGTGTTTGTATGCATAGAATTACTCATAAACACATGTTTTCGGTTTGATAAAATTGGGACAGCAGCTATTTCGTGTATTTATGATATTTTGACTGTTATAAAAGTTAAAATAAAGTATTTAGATGAGTTCCTCTCATCAAAACATTAATTTTAGACTCCGGATTCATGTCGTTTCGATTCCCGGAGCCCTAAATATGATCAAAGTGGTATTTTGTTAAGATTGAAATGTGATTTTGGTATGAACCAGGTTTGGTCCGACTTTGTGACCATATTTGGTGACTTTAGGGTGTGTTAGTGTGTTAGGACTGATGGTAGGGCGAACTTTCATGTTCGGGTCATCTCAATCCGAGCCACGAATCACCCGTTATGTCAAAAACACGATTTTGAGTGAATTGAAGTTCCAAGTAGTGTAATGGCTGTACATCACGACTTGTGGACTGTTCTTGGGGTGTTCTTGAGTGTACCAAAGTGTCAGGTGGTTTGCTTATGCGGAGATATATGTAAGGCTCGTCGAAAACCGACACCCGGGGCTCAGGATACTACCCGATGAACTTTTGATTTAAAACTTATGACTAATTATTAAACTTATGATATAAATATTGGATTTCATTATCATATAATTACTTATGATAAAAAAGTAATTATTATTATTTAAGACTTATGATATATATTTATTATATCATTTAATTAATACTTATGATTTAATTAACATTTTAATTAAACATATGATTAATAATACTTTATTATTAATGGAAAATACTTATGATAAGTATTAAACTTATATTATGAGATTATTATTATAAGACTTATAATAAGGATTAATTAATTATTTAATTATTATAAGGCTTAGTTATTATTTAATTATAATTTAATTATTAAATAATTATGATTTAATGGTTATAATTAGAAACTTATGATATGATTAATAATTCATTATTAAATAATAATACTTATGATATGATTTAAAATTTATTATTAATTAATAATACTTACATTATGACTAATAATTAATTAATTAATTAAATACTTATGTTATATTAATTATATCATTTAAACTTATATTAACTTTAATAATTCATTTTAATTTAATTAAACTTATGTTATGACATAATTAGACATATTTAACTTTAATAAACGTTATAACTTATATTATTATTATAACTTACACTTTTAAAATTAACGTTGACTATGTTTGACCAAGGTTGACTTTTGAGTTGACTTTCGGTTGACTTTGACTTTTAGTTGACTTTTGTTGACTTTCTAAATATAGAAACTTTCTAAAAATAGAAACTTTCCAAAAATAGAAACTTTCCAAAAATGGAAACATGCTAAAAATAGAAACTTTCTAAAAATAGAAAGTGTGTGTCCATAAGCTGTTCCAATCAAACCAATGCATATTGAGTATTGTTCTATGACTACTTGCAACATGTACAATAGCTATCATACTAAGACTTGACCTAAGTTAGTTATTTATATCGTCCTGCTTTATTTATAGGTCGGCGTTGTGATCATTCCTGATCACTGTACTACATTTGCTGTTCGCTTCATTGTGTTGGTTACTTCATTACTATTAAGGTGAGTCATAGTCCCATTTTTACATACTTTTCAAAGTATATTTTTGGGATGTGATTACATGCATTTTATTTCACGTTTAGACACAAGTGACAATTAAATTTAAATTATTCATTGTGAGTTGGACAAAAATATTCCCTAGTCTGGTAACTGTAATTATTGGTTTCTACCGGTGAACGCGAATCCTACGGATAGATCTATAGGGTTTGACAACCCCATTTCGAGCTAGTCGCGCTAGCAATTTATAATCGGAATGTTTAGTACTTCGTATTTTGTTGTAGATACACTGTCCAGTGTATATTTTTATTGTGTTTGGCAAGGGTAAATAAAGGGTTAAGTGGTTACCAGGTGGCTCATTGATAATGGAATAATGTTTAATATTTTCTAACATTTTTAAATCTTGTGGTCTAAGGTTTATTCAATTATTTAAACCTATAATTTGTGATGACCCTGGAATTTCCGACCAAATTTAAACTTAATCTTTACATGATCTCGATACGATAAGCAAAGTCTGTCAAACTGAATCTCAAAAACTTTGAACTGTGTTCATGTATACACTTGACCTTTGACTAATCCCGACGATTCACGAACATTCACTTGTAAATAAATAAATACATATATATATATATATATATATATATATATATATATATATATATATATATATATATATATATATGTATATATATATAGTAATATATATAAAATTTATTAATATTAAATATTCAATATATAATATATATGATTAGTATATAGGGTATAACTAATGAATTGTATTATTAATATATTAAAATATAATTTAAAATATGATTATGATACTATTATTAATACTTCCATAAACATAAATATTAAGATTGATATTGATATCAGAAATTGTAATATTATTACTGTTATTAATGTTATAATTATAATTAAAAGATTATGATCATAAAAATAAAGATGTTAACTACAAATATTATTATAAGAATCATTAAAACTAAAATGTTATTTATTATTATTAGTATCACTATTAATTGTTATTATTTATTGTTATTATTAATATATTTATTATTATTATTATTATAATTTTTGATATTATTGATATTATAATTAATTTTATTATCATTATTATATTATTAGTATTAATATATTTATCAATATACGTATCCATTATTTAACACAAGTTAGAATTTGATGCACATAAATAGAATCACTTTTACATCATAATCATACTACAACAACTTTTGTTTCTGCCTATGAAAACGTCAAACACCAAGATCGATTGTACAATCAAAATCTTACTTTAACTTTTTTTTTATATAAACAATTATTTTTCTGTCAATCTGATTGCTATAAAATAAGCCATGCCAGTTGATAATTGGCACTATACAACATCACTTATCAATTACCAACTACGATTACTATTTGTATTCCTTTATATATCATAAACTACTATAATATATATACATATGCATATAAGAGTTACAAAAACCCATTTCATCTTACTGGCTCGTGAACCACAAAATACAAAATGTTGAACCCTTAAACTGCCTTACTGCTGCTCATGTCTCCCTGTTTGCACCATCGTAAACTGTATAACACTTGCTGCTATACCTGACATTGATTTTTTCTCTGTTTCATTCGAAATTCATCAAGAACAACCACCCTGTTCCTACTACCTGCTGCTGCTATAGTGTCGTGTATCACTGCTGTTATACTGTCGTGTTACCTGCTGCTGTCCACCGTGAAAACTGCCATCAAACTGTCACCCCAAACAACTACATACCACCATCATTGCTTGATATTCTGTTCCTGGGTTCTGTATGAGCAAGAACAGGTAAACCCACTTCAACTTTTCTTGTTATGCTGTTTGTAGTCTGGTAAATCACCAAGAACTCACACCAACACAAAACAAACTGCTGCATACTACCATAATTTGTTAGAACCATAAAAAAAAATAAAAAAAATAAAAACCACACCTGCAACACACATCTTGGTCGAACCAATTCAAAACACCACCATCATTGTAAGCTGCTATACTTGTTTATCCTATTCTCCTATCAAAACAACCCAAATTCATTTTCGATTTACAATCACACCACCACAACCAGATTACTTATTAATAAGCACAACTAAGTTCATTAATTCCTAATTTATTCAATCAAATAAAAATCATCTAACCTTTGTAAACTGCCTTTGCTTTGTGTTAACTTTATAATCGAGTTTCTCCATCGATAAACCTGCAACACTTTACAATCGATCATCAAAACCTGCTATTCATTCTCTGTTTCAAATGAACACTTCAAACCTGGAAACTAGAAACCCTAGCTATTGCCATTCAAGAACCTGCAACTAATATGTTATTGTGAGACTACTATGATGATGAATTTATGATGAACTAATGATTATGATGACACAAAAATGATACGATGAAGATTGATGATGATTACCTGCTATTTGTGATAATTGGTGCTCGAACGATGATGATGAGCGTAGATCGATTGAACGATGATGATGAATTGATAACTGATTATATCTCAAGATATTGTGTGTGATCGATTGACCGATTAAGGAATCGAAGGTCCTACTCATCGTGATTTTTTTTCTTCTGCGTTGGTGTTTCTGCCTTCTCGATCTGATGTAGGCGCCAACAAAACCCCCACTGATCCCTTTTTATTAGGTAGTATAACAATTATTATTATTATTATTATTATTATTATTATTATTATTATTATTGTTATTATTATTATTATTGTTATTACTATTATTATTATTATTATTATTATTATTATTATTATTATTATTATTATTATTATTATTATTATTATTAGAACTATAAATATTATTATGATTATGATTATTATTATTATTGTTATTATGAAGATAATCCAAATTATTATTATTATGATCTATATTAGTATTACTATCATTGTAAACTTTTTATTATTATTATTATTATTATTATTATTATTATTATTATTATTATTATTATTATTATTATTATTATTATTATTAACAAAAGTAATATTATTAAGAATATCATTAGTAATAAGATTGTTATAATAATTATTATTATTAAGTATTATGTAATATTATCAAAATTATTATTTTCATTATTGTTAATATTAAACTTTTCATTTTATTAAAACTACTATTATTATCATTATTATAAGATTTATCATTAAAACTATCATTAATATTATTAGTAATAAAATCATTAATATTATTATCGATATTACTAACATTAGTATTATCATCTTTATCATTACTAATATTATTTTAATATTAATATAATTACTATTTTAACAAACAAAAGAAATATATACGTATAAAATATTTTTTACATATAACATAACAAAAGTTATATTTTATATTAAATGAGATGAGATACATAAAATACTAATATAAAAATTATATCATTAATAATAATAATATATGTATATATATATATATATATATATATATATATATATATATATATATATATATATATATATATAATTGTTCGATTACAAGAATATGCATTAATGAAAGTACAAATGATACAGGTTCGTGAATCCGAGGCCAGACCTACACTTGTTAAATGACGTCATATGTATTTTTACTACAAAATACATTAGGTGAGTTTCATTTGCCTTTTTACCCTTTATATTTTTGGGCTGAGAATACATGCGCAACTTTTATAAATGTTTTACGAAATAGACACAAATAATCGAAACTACATTGTGTGGTTGAATGATCGAATCGAATATCACCCTTTTTAGTCTGGTAATCTAAGAATTAGGGAACAGACACCCTAATTGACGCGAATCCTAAAGATAGATCTATCGGGCCCAACAAGCCCCATCCAAAGTACCGGATGCTTTAGTACTTTGAAATTTATATCATGTCCGAAGGAGGATCCCGGAATGATGGGGATATTCTTATATGCATATTGTGAATGTCGGTTACCAGGTGTTCAATCCATATGAATGATATTTTTTGTCTCTATGCATGGGACATATATTTATGAGAACTGAAAAATGAAAATCTTGTGGTCTATTAATGATGGAAATGATTATTTATGTTAAACTAATGAACTCACCAACCTTTTGGTTGACACTTTAAAGCATGTCTATTCTCAGGCATGAAAGAAATCTTCCGCTGTGCATTTGCTCACTTTAAATGTAGTGACCCGAACTTTTCCATGTTTATATATATTAATTGAGATTGATATTTACATGATTAAATGTTTCCAACATGTTAAGCAATCAAACTTGTTAAGACTTGATTAATTGAAATATGTTTCATATAGACAATTGACCACCCAAGTTGACCGGTGATTCACGAGCGTTAAAACTTGTAAAAACTATATGATGACATACATATGGATATATATATAGTTAACATGATACTATGATAAGTAAACATATCATTAAGTATATTAACAATGAACTACATATGTAAAAACAAGACTACTAACTTAATGATTTTTAAACGAGACATATATGTAACGATTATCGTTGTAAAGACATTTAATGTATATATATCATATTAAGAGATATTCATACATGATAATATCATGATAATATAATAATTTAAAATCTCATTTGATATTATAAACATTGGGTTAACAACATTTAACAAGATCGTTAACCTAAAGGTTTCAAAACAACACTTACATGTAACGACTAACGATGACTTAACGACTCAGTTAAAATGTATATACATGTAGTGTTTTAATATGTATTTATACACTTTTGAAAGACTTCAATACACTTATCAAAATACTTCTACTTAACAAAAATGCTTACAATTACATCCTCGTTCAGTTTCATCAACAATTCTACTCGTATGCACCCGTATTCGTACTCGTACAATACACAGCTTTTAGATGTATGTACTATTGGTATATACACTCCAATTATCAGCTCTTAGCAGCCCATGTGAGTCACCTAACACATGTGGGAACCATCATTTGGCAACTAGCATGAAATATTTCATAAAATTACAAAAATATGAGTAATCATTCATGACTTATTTACATGAAAACAAAATTACATATCCTTTATATCTAATCCATACACCAATGACCAAAAACACCTACAAACACTTTCATTCTTCAATTTTCTTCATCTAATTGATCTCTCTCAAGTTCTATCTTCAAGTTCTAAGTGTTCTTCATATATTCTACAAGTTCTAGTTACATAAAATCAAGAATACTTTCAAGTTTGCTAGCTCACTTCCAATCTTGTAAGGTGATCATCCAACCTCAAGAAATCTTTGTTTCTTATAGTAGGTTATCATTCTAATACAAGGTAATAATCATATTCAAACTTTGGTTCAATTTCTATAACTATAACAATCTTATTTCAAGTGATGATCTTACTTGAACTTGTTTTCGTGTCATGATTCTGCTTCAAGAACTTCGAGCCATCCAAAGATCCGTTGAAGCTAGATCCATTTTTCTCTTTTCCAGTAGGTTTATCCAAAGAACTTAAGGTAGTAATGATGTTCATAACATCATTCGATTCATACATATAAAGCTATCTTATCCGAAGATTTAAACTTGTAATCACTAGAACATAGTTTAGTTAATTCTAAACTTGTTCGCAAACAAAAGTTAATCCTTCTAACTTGACTTTTAAAATCAAATAAACACATGTTCTATATCTATATGATATGCTAACTTAATGATTTAAAACCTGGAGACACGAAAAACACCGTAAAACCGGATTTACGCCGTCGTAGTAACACCGCGGGCTGTTTTGGGTTAGTTAATTAAAAACTATGATAAACTTTGATTTAAAAGTTGTTATTCTGAGAAAATGATTTTTATTATGAACATGAAACTATATCCAAAAATTATGGTTAAACTCAAAGTGGAAGTATGTTTTCTAAAATGGTCATCTAGACGTCGTTCTTTCGACTGAAATGACTACCTTTAAAAAAATGACTTGTAATTTATTTTTCTTACTATAAACCTATACCTTTTCTATTTAGATTCATAAAATAGAGTTCAATATGAAACCATAGCAATTTGATTCACTCAAAACGGATTTAAAATGAAGAAGTTATGGGTAAAACAAGATTGGATAATTTTTCTCATTTTAGCTACGTGAAAATTGGTAACAAATCTATTCCAACCATAACTTAAGCAACTTGTATTGTATATTATGTAATCTTGAGATACCATAGACACGTATACAATGTTTCGACCTATCATGTCGACACATCTATATATATTTCGGAACAACCATAGACACTCTATATGTGAATGTTGGAGTTAGCTATACAGGGTTGAGGTTGATTCAAAAATATATATAGTTTGAGTTGTGATCAATACTGAGATACGTATACACTGGGTCGTGGATTGATTCAAGATAATATTTATCGATTTATTTCTGTACACCTAACTGTGGACAACTAGTTGTAGGTTACTAACGAGGACAGCTGACTTAATAAACTTAAAACATCAAAATATATTAAAAGTGTTGTAAATATATTTTGAACATACTTTGATATATATGTATATATTGTTATAGGTTCGTGAATCAACCAGTGGCCAAGTCTTACTTCCCGACGAAGTAAAAATCTGTGAAAGTGAGTTATAGTCCCACTTTTAAAATCTAATATTTTTGGGATGAAAATACATGCAGGTTTTATAAATGATTAACAAAAAAGACACAAGTACGTGAAACTACATTCTATGGTTGAATTATCGAAATCGAATATGCCCCTTTTTATTAAGTCTGGTAATCTAAGAATTAGGGAACAAACACCCTAATTGACGCGAATCATAAAGATAGATCTATTGGGCCTAACAAACCCCATCCAAAGTACTGGATGCTTTAGTACTTCGAAATTTATATCATATCCGAAGGGTGTCCCGGAATGATGGGGATATTCTTATATACGCATTTTGTTAATGTCGGTTACCAGGTGTTCACCATATGAATGATTTTTATCTCTATGTATGGGATGTGTATTGAAATATGAAATCTTGTGGTCTATTATTATGATTTGATATATATAGGTTAAACCTATAACTCACCAACATTTTTGTTGACGTTTTAAGCATGTTTATTCTCAGGTGATTATTAAGAGCTTCCGCTGTCACATACTTAAATAAGGACGAGATTTGGAGTCCATGCTTGTATGATATTGTGTAAAAACTGCATTCAAGAAACTTATTTTGTTGTAACATATTTGTATTGTAAACCATTATGTAATGGTCGTGTGTAAACAGGATATTTTAGATTATCATTATTTGATAATCTACGTAAAGCTTTTTAAACCTTTATTGATGAAATAAAGGTTATGGTTTGTTTTAAATGAATGCAGTCTTTGAAAAACGTCTCATATAGAGGTCAAAACCTCGCAACGAAATCAATAAATATGGAACGTTTTTAATCAATAAGAACGGGACATTTCAGTTGGTATCCGAGCGTTGGTCTTAGAGAACCAGAATTTTGCATTAGTGTGTCTTATCGAGTTTGTTAGGATGCATTAGTGAGTCTGGACTTCGACCGTGTTTACTTGAAAAAATGATTGCTTAACAAATTTTGTTGGAAACTATATATTTTTAACATGTGAATATTATGTGATATATTAATCTCTTAACGCGTTTGATATTATGTGATAGATGTCTACCTCTAGAACAAGTCCCATTGACTCACCTAATAATAATGAAGAGTCAAATGTAAATTGGAATGATTCGTGGACTGATTCACAAGTTCCCGAAGAGGAACCGGAAGAAGAGTCGGAATCGGAAGAAGAATCGGAACCGGATGAAGAAATAGAACCGGTGGGGGAAATAATAAAACGGTTAAGTAAAAGAAAATCCTCAACCAACCGACCAAGGTTAATTATGGTCAATGGTGTTTCCGCCAAGGAAGCAAAATATTGGGAGGATTACCAATTCTCCGATGAATCGGATTCCGACGAGAATTCCGATGATGTTATAGAAATTACCCCAACTGAATTTAAAAAGGCAAAAGAAAATAGTAAGGGAAAGAGCATAAAAATAGAGAAATCTAATTCCAACCCCGATGAACTTTATATGTATCGTCAACCCCCGAAGTCCTTAAGTTGTAACAATGACCCGGGAAGCTCTAAACCACCAGGTTTTTCTAAACCAATGTGGAAAACGACGGCTCGTATTAGGGGAACATCATATATCCCTAGAAACTTGGCAAAACGAACCAAAACCGAAGAAGAACAAACAAGCGAGTCAGAATAAGATAGTTGTATTCGTGTGGTGTAATATATGTAATATAGTGTGCTTATGCTTTATGATATATGTAAAAATTGCTTGTATTAATAAGTATTTTTTTTTATGAATCTAACTCTTGTCTATTTTACAGTATAAAAACACAAAATGGATAGACAACCCAATATTTTAAGAGACCTACCCGGAGACGTGATTGATGAAATCTTGTCTAGAGTCGGTCAGAATTCTTCGGCACAACTATTTAAGGCGAGATCAGTTTGTAAGACATTCGAAGAACGTTCCAAGAATGCCTTGGTTTATAAAAGGCTTTCGTTCGAAAGATGGGGGATATCACATTGGGAAATCCATAAGTTACGATGTGTTTACTTTGACGCATATATTGCGGGGAACCCAAATGCTATTTTACGCAATGGGTTAAGAAATTATTTTGACTCAATATATCCGAATATTGGACTTCGTGATTTAGAAAAAGCGGCTAACATACAACATAAAGAAGCATGTTATGCTTACGGATTAGTAATGTTCGCTTCTCACCAAAGTGAGAACAAGAACATTGGGCTACAACTATTAAACAAAACGTTCCCACAAGTGACGGAGTCGGTAATTGGGGTAAGAAATGAGGTTTTTAGATTGTTACGGGACTGTTGGACATTACGTAACCCTCGTCCCTTTGATGACGTTACAACACGATGTCTTATCAACGGCCATAACGGTTATGTTCCACAAGACCAAGGATGGGAAGTAATCCTAGTAAAACCAGAATGCATGACTTGTTTCTGGACGTATGAATTACGTGTCTTTATTGCCTTTGCTGAACGACTTGTGTACTAGCTAGAATTATCTTCACAACCATCTTGTATCAAATTTATTGTGTGCTATATTTCATGCTATATGTAAAATAAGCGGTATTGTAAGTTTGTAAAATATTGTGTAAAAGTTTGAACGCGAAATATTATTATAATCAGTTTTTCATATAGAATTGTAGTAGTTGAATTGTATATTAGCTACTAAGTATGAACTTAACGGGTAGGTACTACCCGAATTTAAACTTATAAAACGCTAATATGAAGAAAAAGCTTTTATAAATGAGTTCATATTATGCTACGAAATACTATTAACTACTCTTAATATTCTGTATGATTAACTTGTTCCATTTGACTATTTTGAAGGAAATGACACCGACTACTCGACACACCGTGAATATGAATGAAGAGGAATTCCGTACTTTTCTAGCTTCAAACATAGCCGCAGTACAGGCTGCGCTACATACCAACAATAACCTTGGATCTAGCAGTACAGGAAATCGTGTAGGATGCACCTACAAAGAATTCACTGCCTGCAAACCTGTGACGACCCGGGAATTTCTGACCCAATTTAAACTTAATCTTTATATGTTTCGACATGATAAGCAAGGTCTGTAAAATTGAATCTCTAAATTTTTTTTTTGAATAGTTTACATAAAACCATTTGACCTTTGTCTGTTCTCGACGATTCACGAACCATTATTTGTAAATAAATGTGTACATATGTATATATAAGTATATAAGTAATAATTAGAAGTATTAAATAAAGTATTAGATGAAATAATGATTTGAACTAATCTACAAAATGAATAAATTATTATTAAAACATAATAAATATAATGTTACTCAGATATAAATGGTTTCGAATATAATGATTGTAATCATTGATCTGTAAAAAGATTTCGTAAATGGTAAGTTTACTTAAAATGCAATTACTTTGATAGTTGAATTTTAATCCTATGTATATCTTATTTGGGACTAAAAAATAAGAAAATGACAATTTATTTTTATAAATAATTTTACAAGGATTAAGATCAAAATATATAAATTTATGAATTCAATTTAAATTATTATGTGATAATATTAATTTATTATATATTATTGTTATTATTAAAATATTTATAATTATGGTTTATTAATATCAAACATAAAATATAATTAAATATCTATACGCGTTAAAATCTGTTAGCAATCGATTTCAACCTTTATTTTTTCCTGATTGTTGTCTTATTTTCCGTGATTGATTCCAATTTACATTCACATTCTGTTACCCATCCTATCTATCACTTTCTATCCCCTTCTAACTTTATGTATCATAATTATCTAATTCTTTATATATGCTAATTAGTACATATAATTGAGGAAAGATTAAAGATAACGAGCTTTCTCATCTTTAATCTCACTCTTACCATCACACCCTCACTTCTTCTACTCACTGGCAATCGTCACCACCGGCTTCCTCCACAAAGCCGTCCGCAATCACGTTCATCCACCCTTGATCACCTTCTACTTCCATTACCATTCAAACTACAAAACCGCCACCTGTTCATTTTAAATTTTCTGTTTTTGGGTCATGTAAACACAACCCCTACACCACTCACCTTGAAACCAAACCACTACCAACGTTGCCACCATGAACGGCTACCACCTTAACACACGAGCAACACACTTACGTTTGTATTTCTTATTAGCACGATCAAACACCAACAACTAACAATTTCTGCTGCTACCAGCCTGTTTTAATTATATGTTCTCGTTACAATCAAACCACCACCCCATTTATCTCCTATATATATATATATATATATATATATATATATATATATATATATATATATATATATATATATATATATATGATACATACATGATAACACCCATCACCAACAAGACCATTACTAAATTTGTTGGGTCCTGATTGATTATTCGATGAGATCATGACCATCACCCTCGTCAAACCACTTACAACACCCACATACTATTACATAGCTATGTTGCTATTTTCTTTTCGAAACAATCCCCATCGGCTATCAACTCCATTGAACCACTCACCTCCACTTTAATCAACCACCTCCTCCGATCACTACTACTGCAGTTGCTGCAGCTTCTATTCTGTCTACTTCTCGATCGCAACAACCTGCTGCTACAAACTAACACGTTGATATTTATTTATTTTTATTCAAGCCAAACGATTACGGTTTTACTTCTTGCTCGATCAACACCTAATTAAAAATCACTTTTGCTTTGGTTTGGTTACTGCTATTCGTTAGTTCCTATATTTATTCATATTCGTATTATAAACCAACGAACCTCATTTATCCATCATTCTCTCTTACGGGTCAATGAATGTAATTGGCACTTTTTGATTTATCTATGGATGGTGGCAGACAAGAGGAGGCACTTTATGAAATAATAACAAACACTTGGACCATGAAACGTGATGATGATGTTTTGGTGATGGAATAATTATACTGACCGTTAATATATAATTCCTGTTTAATAATCTTCATACGGGTTACTCGATTAAGTCTTGGGCTGCTATTCTTTTTTGACTTGAGCCGTATTAATTATGGACTGATATCCATTTCATAGTTCTAATGGGCTGAATGTTATTGTGTGAGAATACTTGATGATGATAAAGTATGTGGTGTTTTTGAATTATGATAATGATGATTCGAAGATGATAATTATACGATGATGATGGTTACGATTGATGGTTCTCGCTGTTGAAGATGATTGTGATGATGTTGATTCGATGTTGAGAAAGATGATAATGATCGATGTTGGTTAATGATGATGATGTTTATCGATGATGTATTTAATTTTTTTTTTCTGACCGTCAAGTATAAAGCAAAGGTTCCTACTTGATGTTCTATAATGATCAAGGTGAGCTGTAAAGACACCTTAATGGAAGGTGACGAATTGATGAGTTGTGATTAATGAGAAGGAAAAGAAACAGATGCATAGCGGGTTATTACTTATAGGTATGATTATGTATCAGAAAAAAGGAGACTGGTGGAATGGTTGAGTGGGTTTGTTTAGATCTAGAGGTCGCGGGTTCAATCCCCGGCCATTGCATTTTTTTTATTATTAACAACAGAATATGTTTGGGGCTCTACAATTGGGCCGTGTTCGCTTACTGTTGAGCCGAAAATTATAACATGTTGGGCCAGTAATTGCTAGATGGGCTGAGTTATATTAATGTGGTTGTTGGGTTGCCTTTCTACTTGGGCCGAAAGAAGTTAGTTAAATATATATGGTATGCAATTTTAATTGGAAATGTAAGGATAGAAGGATGGTTTGTGGTGTTGTGGTGTTAGCGGGAGGTCAAGGGTTCGAGTCGTGGCGTGGGTGTTCTTTTTATTGATCTTCTCTTCAAAGGTTGTAACTTTATTATTATTATTATTGTTGTTGTTGTTATTATTATTATTATTATTATTATTATTATTATTATTATTATTATTATTATTATTATTATTATTATTATTATTATTATTGATAATGTTGTTAATATTAATTATTATTATTATTATTATTATTATTATTATTATTATTATTATTATTAGTAAATCATTAATAACTATCATAAACAGTAACATTAATATTTTTACAAGTATTATTATTAATATCATTGTTATTATCACTAATAAGATTATTATTAACATATGTTTATTATTAATGTTAATATCATTATTTTTACTAATATTAACTTAGTATAATAGAACTACTGTTTTGATAAACAAATGAAATACAAACATAAATATATATATTTAATACATATAACACAACTATATTAATATTGTTATTATAAATACTAATTATGTATCTAATGTATATAAAATAAAAATAGTTAATTAAGTTATTAATAAATCATATAAATTATTAAAATAACAATTATAATAATATGTAAATTTATTCGATTACAATTATACGTGTTAATAAATATACAACTGATATAGGTTCGTGAATCCGAGGCCAACCCTGCATTGTTTAAAGTCGTAATATGTATTTTTACTACAAAATACATTAGGTGAGTTTCATTTGATTCCCTTTTTACTCATTACATTTTTGAGCTGAGAATACATGCAAATGCTTTATTAACTGTTTTACAATATTTATATGCGTGAGTTTCATTTGCTCCCCTTTTAAATGCTTTTGCAATATATATTTTTGGGACTGAGAATACATGTGCTGCTTTTATAACTGTTTTACGAAATAGACACAAGTAATCGAAACTACATTCTATGGTTGGATTATTAAACCGAATATGCCCCTTTTTATTAAGTCTGGTAATCTAAGAATTAGGGAATAGACACCCTAATTGACGCGAATCCTAAAGATAGATCTATCAGGCCCAACAAGCCCCATCCAAAGTACCGGATGCTTTAGTACTTCGAAAATTATATCATGTCTGAAGGAGGATTCCAGAATGATAGGGGATATTCTTATATGCATATTGTGAATGTCGGTTACCAGGTGTTCAATCCATATGAATGATATTTTTGTCTCTATGCATGGGACGTATGTTTATGAGAAATGAAAATATGAAATCTTGTGGTCTATTAAAATTATAAAATGATTATTTATGTTAAACTAATGAACTCACCAACCTTTTGGTTGACACTTTAAAGCATGTTTATTCTCAGGTACGAAAGAAATCTTCCGCTGTGCTTTTGCTCATTCTAGAAATATTACTTGGAGTCATTCATGGCATATTTCAAAAGACGTTGCATTCGAGTCGTTGAGTTCATCAAGATTATTATTAAGCCAATTATAGTTGGATATATTATGAAATGATATGCGTGTCGTCAACTTTCGATGTAATGAAAGATTGTCTTTTCAAAAATGAATGCAATGTTTGTAAAATGTATCATATAGAGGTCAAGTACCTCGCGATGTAATCAACTGTTGTGAAACGTTTATAATCGATATGGACTTCATCCGGATGGATTAGGATGGGTTTCTACAGTTGGTATCAGAGCGGTGGTCTTAGCGAACCAGGTCTGCATTAGTGTGTATAACTGATAAGTCGTTAGGATGCATTAGTGAGTCTGGACTTCGATCGTGTCTGCATGTCAAAAGTTTTGCTTATCATTTCGTGTCGAAAATTACTTGCTTATCATCCTTAAAGTCTAGACACGTCTTACTGCCGCTATTGCATAGACAGTGTATAGATAAATTCATATCTTAGCATATCTGTTGTTGTTACTTTTGCCTGACAGCTTCCGTAGATTCCTCCGTAACTTATGGGATTTTAGTATTATATATGCATATGTAAATTATGTATTGCAGGGTACTAATCTATATTATATAATCTATTTCTTATCGAAAATCCTTCATCTGATCGTACGAGATGAATCCCTCAACCAGTTCGAGTCCTTCGGATTCCGATAAGCTATTCCGATAGTTGTTCCGACCGCTATTCCGACATGGATATTCACATAAGCTCCGAAAATAGCGTCATCAGAATGAATCAACCAATCATCCATCCTCAATTCATCTGATGGGTTCATAGTCTACTTAATCAATGGAGACGAGTAGAAAGCGATTCTTTCCACCCATCAACCTGCACTCTTGGCAAAGAATCTGAAGCACTTACCGACAAACCAATCCAAAACACCATTTTCAGCCTCATTACTAGAGTAGCTCGTCACGATTATATTCTTTCCACAATTCTAAATCTTATTCATCCGCTCGTTCCGACCGACAATCATCCCGAAATAATAGAAGAAGTCAACAAGCTTCGCGCTCGAGTAATCAATTTGGAAAATATGGTGCAAAATGTACCAGCTTCAGCAACATCACCGGCACCAACAGTACCACCAACATCAATACCAGTACCACCAACAACTCAAGTTTCAACAAAACATGCCCCAATATCTCATTCTGTACCTCGAGTATAATCATCAATCTGCGAATCATTCTACATAATTTATCTTCGTTCGACATGGCGATTATGTAATTTCTAATGTTGTAGAGATTATATATTCTTGTTCTAACGGTAAATCAAATGAGTTTAATATCATATGGACTCATTAAATCCATGATTACATCTGAAGTAAATATATATGTATATATTTTTTTATAAAGATTGTAATTAAAAATTCTTTCGTACAAAGTGTTAATTGTGAAAATATTTTAACGGGTAGGTAATACCCGAGAAATATTCAGATTTCACATTAATAAATTACACTGTACATTCTTCGAAGCTGATTCAACAGTCGTTTACTATCCTACTTACATCCACCGATATACAAATTCGTTCACCACAGAATAACCATATTCATTCAATTTCATATTTGGATTTTGACCTATCAGAATCCAACAAGTGGCATAATGAAGAAATAATGGACACAATGAAAAAAAAAAAAAAAATTTTGATTAGAAACAGACTAATTAACAATATGAAATTTTGTTAAGAATCCACGCTAACAAGATCCTAGCTAACTATTCCTAGCTAACTGTTAATTCCGTATTACATTTTAATTATCGCAATTTATTTTATCGCAATTTAATTATCACAATTTTAATTATCGTCATTTAATTTCTGTTATTTACTTTACGCATTTTATTTATCGTCATTTAATTTCTGTATTTATTTTACGCACTTTAAATATCGGGACACGTATACAAGGTTTTGACATATCATATCGACGCATCTATATATATTATTTGGAATCACCATAGACACTCTATATGCAGTAATGATCGAGTTCTCTATACAGGGTTGAGGTTGATTCTCAAATAATATATATACTTTGAGTTGTGATCGAGTCTGAGACGTATACGGGTCACGATACGTATTAATTAATTCGAATATTATATATTAAATTATATATGAATTATTGGACTGTTAAATGTGGACTATCGACTGTGGACTAATGACATTGGACAATTAAAATGAATTAAAATATTGATTATAACATATAAAACTAAATAATTCTTCAAGTTTGCCACTTGATCTCATCTTAAACCTCATTGTATCTCGACGATTACAATCTGCGTTCAAACCTGTCATAATTCCTAAAAACACCTCAATCGAGAAGATGAACCAACCGCACTTCATCTACGGAAGAAAAGATTTATGCATATAGTTATGCACCTGAAAAATACTCTGAATCTGATTAAACATTCAATACATATCAGTGCTAGCTCCTTTGGCGTTGTTATTACCGAAAATAACCTTGCAATCCCTTTCCAAAGTAGCCAATTTTGTCACAGTTCCAACAAGTCAACTTCAACTTTTCATTCGAAACAACCTTATTATAACCTTGATATATATATATGTGTGCTCTTTTATTGTTACCGAGGAACCTTTTATATTCCACCATATTACCAGCAGATGTACCAGCAACCTCATTGCTTCTTGGCTTAGATCTCTCTGACAAATCATTATATTTATTCATTGAAACCCTAACATATACTCATCCGTATCTTGAACAAAAAAAAAAAAAAAATTGCCATACAAATTACCAGGGTTTAGCAACCAGTATTTTGAATTCTCGCAGCATGTCTACATCAACAGATATATGTATACATATAACATTTATATCTTAGAATTATGATCTTTTATTCTGAAATTCTGAAAAGCACCCAGTCTACGAATCAATACTCCAAATTTTGAGGAAGCTGAATGAAGCAGCATAAACCGTAGACAACCGTAAACGACCTTAACCGTCGAAAGTTTGATGATAAAGAATGGAGTATTGAAAACACTCAATAGAAAATTTAGTACCGAAAAGCGGATTATGTGAAACTATGAAGGAAGCCGTGGACAAATCACAAAGAATAAGTTTGACTTCAAAGAATCCAAATGATTCAATGCCTGCTGAAGTCTTTAGTGAATATCTTGCTCCTTACTCTAAACCCTTACGGACAATATTGTTCATCATCCTCTGATCTTAGATATTCTAAGAGATCATCATATCTTTCATTATAAATGTCCTCGATATTTCTGAAGATACTTTTCATAACTAATCTTATCTGAAATCATTTATCTCTTCGCACTATCAGTGTTACATCATATAGAAACTGTTAGTTTCTATATTCTGTAAACTTTCAAGCTTAAAATAAGAATGCTTTTGAAGTAGTGTTGGAAATTGATGCATGAGTTAGTATAATATAATGACACTTGATCAACGTGATTATATTACAGTAAGTCATGCTGAGTTTTTAATGGGACGTGATGATTCACAGATCATAACGTCATCATGTGCTATGTTACACGACTCTTACATTCTATCTAATCTATAAACATATCAAGAACATATTTTCTTGATAGTTCTATCTTTTCTCTTGAATTCTGATAATTTAACCAATCAAGATCGTGCTATTACAACTTCTCTCTTAGAACATCAGCCACGTTCATTCAAAACTCCATACCCACAAATTCTGGACCATTACAAGAGGTGCCCAATCGCAAGAAGAAGAAGAACCGAAGGGACAAAGCTCTGAAATAGAAATTGGAGTATAAATCGCAGCAAATAGGGGGGAAGTATTAACCGGGGATGACAATGATTATAGAAAACAGAAGCAAGGACTTTGAGGTATAAGGGAAGATATAAAGCCCGATAACAACACATAAATTACAAACCGTGTATATCAATGTATATAGCGACATAAAGACACGGGAGGATTAAAAGCACTATCACCCCAAGGTAATAGTAGAAGTAAACAGATTCTTCTAGGGGAAGATTGAAAAGAGGGATGACAGAAATGACAATTAGAAAAATATCAAGGATTAGTACTGGATTAAGCATTTTCAGAATCTTTTGGATGTATGAAACAAGAAGGAAAGTATAGGAATGGTGAGAATAATGGAACGGAAGAACTTAATTTATAATGGAAATATCAGACAGAGTAATCGAGGCAGATCACCGTATTTAATTATAGAGATCTTAAATTCCTTATTCGCCGAAGAATCAAATCTTTTAGATTTCGAAGATTTTCTTTAAATCCCTTGAATTCCGGAATTCAACCCTGACTCTGTCAAAAGTTAAGATGAATCTTTACTTTCCTATTTCACTCTTTTGTGATAACTTCACTCATACGCTTCGAATAATTAAATTGTTTATCTGTATTACTTAATAATGATAAAGCTCTATTTATCAATTAATATTCGTCATGAAAACATTCTTATTGTTAGTTATGACGACCTCACTCAAATTTCGGGACGAAATTTCTTTAACGGGTAGGTACTGTGACGACCCGGGAATTTCTGACCCAATTTAAACTTAATCTTTATATGTTTCGACATGATAAGCAAGGTCTGTAAAATTGAATCTCTAATTTTTTTTGAATAGTTTACATAAAACCATTTGACCTTTGTCTGTTCTCGACGATTCACGAACCATTATTTGTAAATAAATGTGTACATATGTATATATAAGTATATAAGTAATAATTAGAAGTATTAAATAAAGTATTAGATGAAATAATGATTTGAACTAATCTACAAAATGAATAAATTATTATTAAAACATAATAAATATAATGTTACTCAGATATAAATGGTTTCGAATATAATGATTGTAATCATTGATCTGTAAAAAGATTTCGTAAATGGTAAGTTTACTTAAAATGCAATTACTTTGATAGTTGAATTTTAATCCTATGTATATCTTATTTGGGACTAAAAAATAAGAAAATGACAATTTATTTTTATAAATAATTTTACAAGGATTAAGATCAAAATATATAAATTTATGAATTCAATTTAAATTATTATGTGATAATATTAATTTGTTATATATTATTGTTATTATTAAGATATTTATAATTATAGTTTATTAATATCAAACATAAAATATAATTAAATATCTATACGCATTAAAATCTGTTAGCAATCGATTTCAACCTTTATTTTTTCCTGATTGTTGTCTTATTTTCCGTGATTGATTCCAATTTACATTCACATTCTGTTACCCATCCTATCTATCACTTTCTATCCCCTTCTAACTTTATGTATCATAATTATCTAATTCTTTATATATGCTAATTAGTACATATAATTGAGGAAAGATTAAACATAACGAGCTTTCTCATCTTTAATCTCACTCTCACCATCACACCCTCACTTCTTCTACTCACCGGCAATTGTCACCACCGGCTTCCTCCACAAAGCCGTCCGCAATCACGTTCATCCACCCTTGATCACCTTCTACTTCCATTACCATTCAAACTATAAAACCGCCACCTGTTCATTTTAAATTTTCTGTTTTCGGTTCATGTAAATACAACCCCTACACCACTCACCTTGAAACCAAACCACCACCAACGTTGCCACCATGAACGGCTACCACCTTAACACACGAGCAACACACTTACGTTTGTATTTCTTATTAGCACGATCAAATACCAACAACTAATAATTTCTGCTGCTACCAGCCTGTTTTAATTATATGTTCTCGTTACAATCAAACCACCACCCCATTTATCTCCTATATATATATATATATATATATATATATATATATATATATATATATATATATATATATATATATATATATATATATATATTATATATATATATATATATATATATATATATATATATATATATATATATATATATATATATATGATACATACATGATAACACCCATCACCAACAAGACCATTACTAAATTTGTTGGGTCCTGATTGATTATTCGATGAGATCATGACCATCACCCTCGTCAAACCACTTACAACACCCACATACTATTACATATCTATGTTGCTATTTTCTTTTCGAAACAATCCCCATCGGCTATCAACTCCATTGAACCACTCACCTCCACTTTAATCAACCACCTCCTCCGATCACTACTACTGCAGTTGCTGCAGCTTCTATTCTGTCTACTTCTCGATCGCAACAACCTGCTGCTACAAACTAACACGTTGATATTTATTTATTTTTATTCAATCCAAACGATTACGGTTTTACTTCTTGCTCGATCAACACCTAATTAAAAATCACTTTTGCTTTGGTTTGGTTACTGCTATTCGTTAGTTCCTATATTTATTCATATTCGTATTATAAACCAACGAACCTCATTTATCCATCATTCTCTCTTACGGGTCAATGAATGTAATTGGCACTTTTTGATTTATCTATGGATGGTGGCAGACAAGAGGAGGCACTTTATGAAATGATAACAAACACTTGGACCATGAAACGTGATGATGATGTTTTGGTGATGGAATAATTATACTGACCGTTAATATATAATTCCTGTTTAATAATCTTCATACGGGTTACTCGATTAAGTCTTGGGCTGCTATTCTTTTTTGACTTGAGCCGTATTAATTATGGACTGATATCCATTTCATAGTTCTAATGGGCTGAATGTTATTATGTGAGAATACTTGATGATGATAAAGTATGTGGTGTTTTCGAATTATGATAATGATGATTCGAAGATGATAATTATACGATGATGATGGTTACGATTGATGGTTCTCGCTGTTGAAGATGATTATGATGATGTTGATTCGATGTTGAGAAAGATGATGATGATCGATGTTGGTTAATGATGATGATGTTTATCGATGATGTATTTAATTTTTTTTTTCTAACCGTCAAGTATAAAGCAAAGGTTCCTACTTGATGTTCTATAATGATCAAGGTGAGCTGTAAAGACACCTTAATGGAAGGTGACGAATTGATGAGTTGTGATTAATGAGAAGGAAAAGAAACAGATGCATAGCGGGTTATTACTTATAGGTATGATTATGTATCAGAAAAAAGGAGACTGGTGGAATGGTTGAGTGGGTTTGTTTAGATCTAGAGGTCGCGGGTTCAATCCCCGGCCATTGCATTTTTTTTATTATTAACAACAGAATATGTTTGGGGCTCTACAATTGGGCCGTGTTCGCTTACTGTTGAGCTGAAAATTATAACATGTTGGGCCAGTAATTGCTAGATGGGCTGAGTTATATTAATGTGGTTGTTGGGTTGCCTTTCTACTTGGGCCGAAAGAAGTTAGTTAAATATATATGGTATGCAATTTTAATTGGAAATGTAAGGATAGAAGGATGGTTTGTGGTGTTGTGGTGTTAACGGGAGGTCAAGGGTTCGAGTCGTGGCGTGGGTGTTCTTTTTATTGATCTTCTCTTCAAAGGTTGTAACTTTATTATTATTATTATTGTTATTATTATTATTATTATTATTATTGATAATGTTGTTAATATTAATTATTATTATTATTATTATTATTATTATTATTATTATTATTATTATTATTATTATTATTATTATTATTATTATTATTATTATTATTATTATTAGTAAATCATTAATAACTATCATAAACAGTAACATTAATATTTTTACAAGTATTATTATTAATATCATTGTTATTATCACTAATAAGATTATTATTAACATATGTTTATTATTAATGTTAATATCATTATTTTTACTAATATTAACTTAGTATAATAGAACTACTGTTTTGATAAACAAATGAAATACAAACATAAATATATATGTTTAATACATATAACACAACTATATTAATATTGTTATTATAAATACTAATTATGTATCTAATGTATATAAAATAAAAATAGTTAATTAAGTTATTAATAAATCATATAAATTACTAAAATAACAATTATAATAATATGTAAATTTATTCGATTACAATTATACGTGTTAATAAATATACAACTGATATAGGTTCGTGAATCCGAGGCCAACCCTGCATTGTTTAAAGTCGTAATATGTATTTTTACTACAAAATACATTAGGTGAGTTTCATTTGATTCCCTTTTTACTCATTACATTTTTGAGCTGAGAATACATGCAAATGCTTTATTAACTGTTTTACAATATTTATATGCGTGAATTTCATTTGCTCCCTTTTTAAATGCTTTTGCAATATATATTTTTGGGACTGAGAATACATGCGCTGCTTTTATAACTGTTTTACGAAATAGACACAAGTAATCGAAACTACATTCTATGGTTGGATTATTAAACCGAATATGCCCATTTTTATTAAGTCTGGTTATCTAAGAATTAGGGAACAGACACCCTAATTGACGCGAATCCTAAAGATAGATCTATTGGGCCCAACAAGCCCCATCCAAAGTACCGAATGCTTTAGTACTTCGAAAATTATATCATTTCCGAAGGAGGATTCCGGAATGATAGGGGATATTCTTATATGCATATTGTGAATGTCGGTTACCAGGTGTTCAATCCATATGAATGATATTTTTGTCTCTATGCATGGGATGTATGTTTATGAGAAATGAAAATATGAAATCTTGTGGTCTATTAAAATTATGAAATGATTATTTATGTTAAACTAATGAACTCACCAACCTTTTGGTTGACACTTTAAAGCATGTTTATTCTCAGGTACGAAAGAAATCTTCCGCTGTGCTTTTGCTCATTCTAGAAATATTACTTGGAGTCATTCATGGCATATTTCAAAAGACGTTGCATTCGAGTCGTTGAGTTCATCAAGATTATTATTAAGCCAATTATAGTTGGATATATTATGAAATGATATGCCTGTCATCAACTTTCGATGTAATGAAAGATTGTCTTTTCAAAAATGAATGCAATGTTTGTAAAATGTATCATATAGAGGTCAAGTACCTCGTGATGTAATCAACTGTTGTGAATCGTTTATAATCGATATGGACTTCGTCCGGATGAATTAGGACGGGTTTCTACAAAACCTATGGAATTTAATGGAACCGAAGGACCGATCGGATTGAAACGGTGGACCGAGAAGGTCGAATCGGTGTTTGCCATAAGTAAGTGTACTGAAGAGGACAAAGTGAAGTACGCTATGCATACCTTCACAGGTTCTGCGTTAACATGGTGGAATACCTATCTAGAGCAAGTGGGACAAGACGATGCGTACGCACTACCGTGGTCAGCATTCAAGCACTTGATGAACGAGAAATACCGTCCCAGAACCGAGGTCAATAAGCTCAAGACAGAACTTAGAGGGTTACGAACCCAAGGATTTGATATTACCACGTACGAAAGACGATTCACAGAATTGTGCCTATTGTGTTCGGGAGCATTCGAAGATGAGGAAGAGAAGATCGACACGTTTGTGAAAGGATTACCAGAAAGAATCCAAGAAGATATAAGTTCACACGAGCCCGCCTCCATACAACAGGCATGTAGAATGGCTCACAAACTAGTGAACCAAATTGAAGAAAGAATTAAAGAACAGACTGCTGAAGAGGCCAATGTGAAGCAAGTCAAAAGAAAGTGGGAGGAAAACGGTGATAAGAATCACCAATACAACAACAACAGCAATTACAACAATAATCGCAACAATTATCCCAACAATCGCAACATCAATTGCAACTACAACAAACGGCCCAACAACAACAACAACAACAACAACAACAGCAACTACAACAATCATCGTAACAATAATAATAACCGCAACAACAACAACAATCAGAAGCAGCTATGCCAAAGGTGTGAAAAGTATCACTCGGGGTTCTGCACCAAATTTTGCAACAAGTGTAAAAGAAATGGTCATAGCGCGGCAAAGTGTGAGGTCTACGGACCAGGGGTTAATAGAACGAAAGGAACAAATGGTGTCGGAACGAGTAATGGCGGAGCAAGTAGTGTCGGAGCAAGTTATGCCAATGTAGTTTGTTATAAATGTGGAAAACCGGGCCACATTATTAGAAATTGCCCGAACCAGGAGAACACGAATGGATAAGGCCGCGGAAGAGTTTTCAATATTAATGCGGCAGAGGCACAGGAAGACCCGGAGCTTGTTACGGGTACGTTTCTTATTGACAATAAATCTGCTTACGTTTTATTTGATTCGGGTGCGGATAGAAGCTATATGAGTAGAGATTTTTGTGCTAAATTAAGTTGTCCATTGACGCCTTTGGATAGTAAATTTTTACTCGAATTAGCAAATGGTAAATTAATTTCAGCAGATAATATATGTCGGAATCGAGAAATTAAACTGGTTAGTGAAACATTTAAGATTGATTTGATACCAGTAGAGTTAGGGAGTTTTGATGTGATAATCGGTATGGACTGGTTGAAAGAAGTGAAAGCAGAGATCGTTTGTTACAAAAATGCAATTCGCATTATACGAGAAAAAGGAAAACCCTTAATGGTGTACGAAGAAAAGGGCAACACGAAGCTACATCTTATTAGTAATTTGAAGGCACAAAAACTAATAAGAAAAGGTTGCTATGCTATTCTAGCACACGTCAAGAAAGTACAAACTGAAGAAAAGAGCATCAATGATGTTCCCATTGCAAAAGAATTTCCCGATGTATTTCCGAAAGAATTACCGGGATTACCCCCACATCGATCCGTTGAATTTCAAATAGATCTTGTACCAGGAGCTGCACCAATAGCTCGTGCTCCTTACAGACTCGCACCCAGCGAGATGAAAGAACTGCAAAGCCAATTACAAGAACTTTTAGAGCGTGGTTTCATTCGACCAAGCACATCACCGTGGGGAGCTCCTGTTTTGTTTGTCAAGAAGAAAGATGGTACATTCAGGTTGTGTATCGACTACCGAGAGTTGAACAAACTTACCATCAAGAACCGCTACCCACTACTGAGAATCGGCGACTTATTTGATAAACTACAAGGCTCGTCTGTTTATTCAAAGATTGACTTACGTTCCGGGTATCATCAAGGTGAAAGAAGATGATATTCCAAAGACTGCTTTCAGAACACGTTACGATCATTACAAGTTTATGGTCATGCCGTTTGGTTTAACTAATGCACCAGCTGTGTTCATGGACCTTATGAACCGAGTGTGTGGACCATACCTTGACAAGTTTGTCATTGTTTTCATTGATGACATACTTATTTACTCAAAGAATGACCAAGAACACGGTGAACATTTGAAAAAGGTGTTAGAAGTATTGAGGAAGGAAGAATTGTACGCTAAGTTTTCAAAGTATGCATTTTGGTTGGAAGAAGTTCAATTCCTCGGTCACATAGTGAACAAAGAAGGTATTAAGGTGGATCCGGCAAAGATAGAAACTGTTAAAAAGTGGGAAACCCCGAAAACTCCGAAACACATATGCCAGTTTTTAGGACTAGCTGGTTACTACAGAAGGTTCATCCAAGACTTTTCCAGAATAGCAAAACCCTTGACTGCATTAACGCATAAAGTGAAGAAATTTGAATGGAATGATGAGCAAGAGAAAGCGTTTCAGTTATTGAAGAAAAAGCTAACTACGGCACCTATATTGTCATTGCCTGAAGGGAATGATGATTTTGTGATTTATTGTGACGCATCAAAGCAAGGTCTCAGTTGTGTATTAATGCAACGAACGAAGGTGATTGCTTATGCGTCTAGACAATTGAAGATTCACGAACAAAATTATACGACGCATGATTTGGAATTAGGCGCGGTTGTTTTTGCATTAAAGACTTGGAGGCACTACTTATATGGGGTCAAAAGTATTATATATACCGACCATAAAAGTCTTCAACACATATTTAATCAGAAACAACTGAATATGAGGCAGCGTAGGTGGATTGAATTATTGAACGATTACGACTTTGAGATTCGTTACCACCCGGGGAAGGCAAATGTGGTAGCCGATGCCTTGAGCAGGAAGGACAGAGAACCCATTCGAGTAAAATCTATGAATATAATGATTCATAATAACCTTACTACTCAAATAAAGGAGGCGCAACAAGGAGTTTTAAAAGAGAGAAATTTAAAGGATGAAATACCCAAAGGATCGGAGAAGCATCTTAATATTCGGGAAGACGGAACCCGGTATAGGGCTGAAAGGATTTGGGTACCAAAATTTGGAGATATGAGAGAAATGGTACTAAGAGAAGCTCATAAAATCAGATACTCAATACATCCTGGAACGGGGAAGATGTACAAGGATCTCAAGAAACATTTTTGGTGGCCGGGTATGAAAGCCGATGTTGCTAAATACGTAGGAGAATGTTTGACGTGTTCCAAGGTCAAAGCTGAGCATCAGAAACCATCAGGTCTACTTCAACAACCCGAAATCCCGGAATGGAAATGGGAAAACATTACCATGGATTTCATCACTAAATTCCAAGGACTGCAAGTGGTTTTGATACTATTTGGGTAATAGTTGATCGTCTCACCAAATCAGCACACTTCCTGCCAATAAGAGAAGATGACAAGATGGAGAAGTTAGCACGACTGTATTTGAAGGAAGTCGTCTCCAGACATGGAATACCAATCTCTATTATCTCTGATAGGGATGGTAGATTTATTTCAAGATTCTGGCAGACATTACAGCAAGCATTAGGAACTCGTCTAGACATAAGTACTGCCTATCATCCACAAACTGATGGGCAGAGCGAAAGGACGATACAAACGCTTGAAGACATGCTACGAGCATGTGTTATTGATTTCAGAAACAGTTGGGATCGACATCTACCGTTAGCAGAATTTTTCTACAACAACAGCTACCATTCAAGCATTGAGATGGCACCGTTTGAAGCACTTTATGGTAGAAAGTGCAGGTCTCCGATTTGTTGGAGTGAAGTGGGGGATAGACAGATTACGGGTCCGGAGATTATACAAGAAACTACCGAGAAGATCATCCAAATTCAACAACGGTTGAAAACCGCCCAAAGTCGACAAAATAGCTACGCTGACATTAAAAGAAAAGATATAGAATTTGAAATTGGAGAGATGGTCATACTTAAAGTTGCACCTTGGAAAGGCGTTGTTCGATTTGGTAAACGAGAGAAATTAAATCCAAGGTATATTGGACCATTCAAGATTATTGATCGTGTCGGACCAGTAGCTTACCGACTTGAGTTACCTCAACAACTCGCGGCTGTACATAACACTTTCCACGTCTCGAATTTGAAGAAATGTTTTGCTAAAGAAGATCTCACTATTCCGTTAGATGAAATCCAAATCAACGAAAAACTTCAATTCATCGAAGAACCCGTCGAAATAATGGATCGTGAGGTTAAAAGACTTAAGCAAAACAAGATACCAATTGTTAAGGTTCGATGAAATGCTCGTAGAGGAACCGAGTTCACCTGGGAGCGTGAAGATCAGATGAAGAAGAAATACCCGCATCTATTTCCAGAAGATTCGTCAACACCTTCAACAGCTTAAAATTTCGGGACGAAATTTATTTAACGGGTAGGTACTATAGTGACCCGAACTTTTCCATGTTTATATATATTAATTGAGATTGATATTTACATGATTAAATGTTTCCAACATGTTAAGCAATCAAACTTGTTAAGACTTGATTAATTGAAATATGTTTCATATAGACAATTGACCACCCAAGTTGACCGGTGATTCACGAACGTTAAAACTTGTAAAAACTATATGATGACATATATATGGATATATATATAGTTAACATGATACTATGATAAGTAAACATATCATTAAGTATATTAACAATGAACTACATATGTAAAAACAAGACTACTAACTTAATGATTTTTAAACGAGACATATATGTAACGATTATCGTTGTAAAGACATTTAATGTATATATATATTATATTAAGAGATATTCATACATGATAATATCATGATAATATAATAATTTAAAATCTCATTTGATATTATAAACATTGGGTTAACAACATTTAACAAGATCGTTAACCTAAAGGTTTCAAAACAACACTTACATGTAACGACTAACGATGACTTAACGACTCAGTTAAAATGTATATACATGTAGTGTTTTAATATGTATTTATACACTTTTGAAAGACTTCAATACACTTATCAAAATACTTCTACTTAACAAAAATTCTTACAATTACATCCTCGTTCAGTTTCATCAACAATTCTACTCGTATGCACCCGTATTCGTACTCGTACAATACACAGCTTTTAGATGTATGTACTATTGGTATATACACTCCAATGATCAGCTCTTAGCAGCCCATGTGAGTCACCTAACACATGTGGGAACCATAATTTGGCAACTAGCATGAAATATCTCATAAAATTACAAAAATATGAGTAATCATTCATGACTTATTTATATGAAAACAAAATTACATATCCTTTATATCTAATCCATACACCAACGACCAAAAACACCTACAAACACTTTAATTCTTCAATTTTCTTCATCTAATTGATCTCTCTCAAGTTCTATCTTCAAGTTCTAAGTGTTCTTCATATATTCTACAAGTTCTAGTTACATAAAATCAAGAATACTTTCAAGTTTGCTAGCTCACTTCCAATCTTGTAAGGTGATCATCCAACCTCAAGAAATCTTTGTTTCTTATAGTAGGTTATCATTCTAATACAAGTTAATAATCATATTCAAACTTTGGTTCAATTTCTATAACTATAACAATCTTATTTCAAGTGATGATCTTACTTGAACTTGTTTTCGTGTCATGATTCTGCTTCAAGAACTTCGAGCCATCCAAGGATCCGTTGAAGCTAGATCCATTTTTCTATTTTCCAGTAGGTTTATCCAAGGAACTTAAGGTAGTAATGATGTTCATAACATCATTCTATTCATACATATAAAGCTATCTTATTCGAAGATTTAAACTTGTAATCACTAGAACATAGTTTAGTTAATTCTAAACTTGTTCGCAAACAAAAGTTAATCCTTCTAACTTGACTTTTAAAATCAACTAAACACATGTTCTATATCTATATGATATGCTAACTTAATGATTTAAAACCTGGAGACACGAAAAATACCGTAAAACCGGATTTACGCCGTCGTAGTAACACCGCGGGCTGTTTTGGGTTAGTTAATTAAAAACTATGATAAACTTTGATTTAAAAGTTGTTATTCTGAGAAAATGATTTTTATTATGAACATGAAACTATATCCAAAAATTATGGTTAAACTCAAAGTGGAAGTATGTTTTCTAAAATGGTCATCTAGACGTCGTTCTTTCGACTGAAATGACTACCTTTACAAAAATGACTTGTAATTTATTTTTCCGACTATAAACCTATACTTTTTCTGTTTAGATTCATAAAATAGAGTTTAATATGAAACCATAGCAATTTGATTCACTCAAAACGGATTTAAAATGAAGAAGTTATGGGTAAAACAAGATTGGATAATTTTTCTCATTTTAGCTACGTGAAAATTGGTAACAAATCTATTCCAACCATAACTTAATCAACTTGTATTGTATATTATGTAATCTTGAGATACCATAGACACATATACAATGTTTCGACCTATCATGTCAACACATCTATATATATTTTGGAACAACCATAGACACTCTATATGTGAATGTTGGAGTTAGCTATACAGGGTTGAGGTTGATTCCAAAATATATATAGTTTGAGTTGTGATCAATACTGAGATACGTATACACTGGGTCGTGGATTGATTCAAGATAATATTTATCGATTTATTTCTGTACATCTAACTGTGGACAACTAGTTGTAGGTTACTAACGAGGACAGCTGACTTAATAAACTTAAAACATCAAAATATATTAAAAGTGTTGTAAATATATTTTGAACATACTTTGATATATATGTATATAATGTTATAGGTTCATGAATCAACCAGTGGCCAAGTCTTACTTCCCGACGAAGTAAAAATCTGTGAAAGTGAGTTATTGTCCCACTTTTAAAATCTAATATTTTTGGGATGAGAATACATGCAGGTTTTATAAATGATTTACAAAATAGACACAAGTACATGAAACTACATTCTATGGTTGAATTATCGAAATCGAATATGCCCCTTTTTATTAAGTCTGGTAATCTAAGAATTAGGGAACAGACACCCTAATTGACGCGAATCCTAAAGATAGATCTATTGGGCCTAACAAACCCCATCCAAAGTACCGGATGCTTTAGTACTTCGAAATTTATATCATATCCGAAGGGTGTCCCGGAATGATGGGGATATTCTTATATATGCATCTTGTTAATGTCGGTTACCAGGTGTTCACCATATGAATGATTTTTATCTCTATGTATGGGATGTGTATTGAAATATGAAATCTTGTGGTCTATTATTATGATTTGATATATATAGGTTAAACCTATAACTCACCAACATTTTTGTTGACGTTTTAAGCATGTTTATTCTCAGGTGATTATTAAGAGCTTCCGCTGTCGCATACTTAAATAAGAACGAGATTTGGAGTCCATGCTTGTATGATATTGTGTAACAACTGCATTCAAGAAACTTATTTTGTTGTAACATATTTGTATTGTAAACCATTATGTAATGGTCGTGTGTAAACAGGATATTTTAGATTATCATTATTTGATAATCTACGTAAAGCTTTTTAAACCTTTATTGATGAAATAAAGGTTATGGTTTGTTTTAAAATGAATGCAGTCTTTGAAAAACGTCTCATATAGAGGTCAAAACCTCGCAACAAAATCAATTAATATGGAACGTTTTTAATCAATAAGAATGGGACATTTCATTAAAGATATTACTTAGAGTCATATATGGCATATTTCAAAAGACGTTGCATTCGAGTCGTTGAGTTCATCAAGATTATTATTAAGTCAATTATAGTTAGAGATATTATGAAATGGTATGCATGCCGTCAGTTTTCGATGTAATGAAAGATTGTCTTTTCAAAAACGAATGCAATATTTGTAAAATGTATCATATAGAGGTCAAATACCTTGCGATGTAACCAACTGTTGTGAATCGTTTATAATCGATATGGACTTCGTCCGAATGGATTAGGACGGGTTATGAAAGTTGGTATCAGAGCGGTGGTCTTAGTGAACCAGGTCTTGCATTAGTGAGTCTAACTGATAGTCGTTAGAATGCATTAGTGAGTCTGGACTTCGACCGTGTGTGCATGTCAAAAGTTTTGCTTATCATTTAGTGTCGAAAAATTATTTGCTTATTATCCTTAAAGTCTAAGACACGTCTTACTGCCTTTATTGCATAGACAGTGTATAGATAAATTCATATCTTAGCGTATCTGTTATTGTTACCTTTGCCTGACAACTTTCGTAGATTCCTCCGTAGCTTATGGGATTTTAGTATTATATATGCATATGTAAATTATGTATTGCAGGGTACTAATCTACATCCTATAATCTAATTCGTATCGAAAATACTTCATTTAATCGTACGAGATGAATCCCTCTACCAGTTCGAGTCCCTCATATTCCGATAGCTATTCCGATAGTTATTTCGACAGCTATTCCGATACGGAGTTTCACCTAAACTCCGAAAGCAGCGTCACTAGAATGAATCAATCAATCAGCCATCCCCAATTCATCTGATGGGTTCGTAGTCGACTTAATCAATGGAGACGAGAATAAGGCGATCCTTTCCATCAACCAAATTCACCTCTTGGTGAAGAACCTGAAGCACTTACCGACGAACTTATCCGCAACACCATATTCACCCTCATTTCTAGGGTACCACGCAATGATTATATGATATCAAAAATTCTAAACCGTATTCATTCGCTCGTTCTGATCGACAATCATCCCGGGATAATATAAGAAATCAACGAACTTCGCGCTCGAAAAATCAATTTGGAGAATATGGTGCAAAATTTACCAGCTTCAGCAACATCATCGGCACCAACAGTACCATCAATAAACAGCACCAGTACCATTAAAATCACATGCCTCAACATCTCATTCTGTACCTCGAGTATAATCATCATTCTACTAATCATTCTACATTATTTATTTTCGTTCTACATTATTATCTTCGTTCCTTATGGCAATTATGTAATCTCTAATGTTTTAGATATTATGTACTCTGGTTCTAACCATAAATCAAATGAGTTTAATATCATATTAACTCATTAAATCCATAATTACATCTGAAGAAAATATACATGTATATATGTTTTCATAAGAATTGTAATTAAAAATTCTTTTGTACAAACTTTTATTGGTGAAAATATTTTAACGGGTAGGTAATACCCGAGGAATATTTAGATTTCACATTAATAAGTTACACTATACATTCTTCGAATCTGATTCAACAGTCATTTACTATCTTACTTACAACCACCGATATACGTATCCGTTCATCGCAGAATAACCATTTTTATTCAATTTCATATTTGGATTTTGACCTATCCGAATCCAACAAGTGGCATAATGAAGAAATAATGGACACAATAAAAATTGATTAGAAACAGACTAATTAACAATATGAAATATTGTTAAGAAACCACGCTAACAAGATCCTAGCTAACTGTTCCTAGCTGACTGTTAATTCCGTATTACATTTTATTTTATCGCAATTTAATTATCGCAATTTATTTATCGCAGTTTATTTATCGCAATTTATATTCTAGCAATTTTATTTATCGTCATTTAATTTATGTATTTATTTTACGCACTTTAAATATCGGGACACGTATACAAGGTTTTGATATATCATATCGACGCATTTATATATATTATTTGAAATAACCATAGACACTCTATATGCAGTAATGATCGAGTTCTCTATACAGGGTTGAGGTTAATTCTACAATAATATATATAATTTGAGTTGTGATCTAGTCTGAGACGTATACGGGTCACGATACATTTTAATTAATTCGAATATTATATATTAAATTATATATGAATTATTGAACTGTTACTGTGGACTATCGACTGTGGACTAATAATATTGGACAATTAAAATGAATTAAAATATTGATTATAACATATGAAACTAAACAATTCTTCAAGTTTGCCACTTAATCTCATCTTAAACAACATTTGTATCTTGACGATTACAATCTGCGTTCAAACCTTTCATGATTCTGGAAAACACATCAAACTAGAGGATGAACCAACCACACTTCATCTACGGAAGAAAAGATTGATGCATATAGTTATGCATCTGAAAAACTCTCGGCAACTGAGTAAATGTCTAACACATAGCTGTGCTAATTCTTTAGTGTTATTGTTACCCAAAATAACTTGGTAATCCCTTTCAAAGTAGCAAATTTTGTCACAGCTCCAGCAAGTCAACTTCGACTTTTCGTTCGAAACAACCTTATTATAACCTTGATATATATGCGTGCTCTTTTATTGTTACCAGGAAACCTTTTATATTCCACCATATTACCAGCAGACGTACCAGCAACCTCGTTGATTCTTGGCTTAAATCTTTATGATAAATCATTATATTTATTCATTAAAACCCTATCATATACTCATCCGCATCTTGTAACGAGAATTGTCATACCAAATACCAGAAATCAGCAATCAGTATTCTGAAATCTCTCAGCATGTCTACATCAACAGTTATATGTAAACATATGACATTTATCTTTTAGAATTATAATCTTCCATTCTGAAATTTTGAAAAGCACCCAGTCTACAAATCAATACCCCAAATTTTGAAAAAGCTGAATACAGCAGCAAAAACTGTACAAGCTGAATACAGCAGCAAAAACTGTACACGACCTTAACCGTCAAAGGTATAAAGATAAAGAATAGTATGTTGGAAAAACTCAGAAAAGTTGGAACTGGAAACCGGATTGAGCAAACCATGAAGGAGACTCTGAACAAAGTACAAGGACTGAATTTGTACATAAAGAATCCAGATGATTCTGTTTCTGATGAAATCTTTAGCGAATACCTTACTCCTTACTCGCTCTAAATCATCGTGAATGAATTTCTTCATCCCATTTTGATTCTAAAATTCTAAGATATTATTGTATCTTTCATTATTAATATCCTCAATATTTCTGAAGATACCTTCATAAATATTCCCGTTCGATATTAATTACCTCTCTGCGCTATCCGTATTATATCATAAAAGAAAACTGTTTTAGTTTCTATATTCTGCTAACCTTTGAATGTAAATTATGAATGATTTTGAAGTAGTGTTGGGAACTGATGCATGGGTTAGTATAATATAATGACACTTGATCAACGTGATTATATTACAGTAACTCATGTTGAGTTTCTAATGGGACATGATGATTCACAGATCATAACGTCATCATGTGCCATGTTACACGACTCTTACATTCTATCAAATCTATAAACATATCAAGAACATATTTTCTTGATAGTTCTATCTTTTCTCTTGAATTCTAATAATTTGACAAATCAAAATCATGCTATTACGTTCTTTCTTGGTTAGAACATGATGTTCATTCGAGAACTCCATACTCACAAATTCTGGATCATTACTCAGCCTACTAGAGGTCGAGAGGAGAATAAAAAGACAAAGAGCTCCAAAATATAAGAGAAAATATAAAGCTCAATAGCAACACGGAGGTTACAAACCGAGGATATTAATACGAATAGCAATATAAAGACACGGTATAATTAAGAATAGCATCACCCCAAGGTAATATTGAAAGTAAACAGATTTTTTTGGTGGAAGATTGAAAGGAAGAATGACGAAAATGATAATTAGGAAAATATCAAGGATTAGAACTGGATTAAGCATTTTCATAATCTTTTGGATGTATGAACTAAGAAATAAAGTATAGGAATGGTGAGAATGATGGAACGGAATAGTTTAATTTATAATGGAAATATCAGACAGAGTGATCGAAGCAGATCACCGTATTTAATTATAGAGATCTTAATTTCCTTATTCGCTGAAGAATCAAATCCTTTAGATTTCGAAGATTTTCTTTAAATCCCTTGAATTTCGGAATTCAACCAAGGCAACGTCATAAGTTAAGATGCATCTTATTTTCTAAATTCAACCCTGACTCTGACAAAAGTTAAGATGAATCTTTACTTTCCTATTTCACTCTTTGGTGATAACTTCATTCGTACTCTTCGAATAATCGTGTTATTTTTAGCCATATTACTCAATGATGATAAAACTCAATTTATCAACTCATATTCATCATGAAAACATTTTTATTGTTAGCCATGACCACCTCTCTCAAATTTCGAGACGAAATTTCTTTAACAGGTAGGTACTGTGATTACCCGGGAATTTCCGACCAAATTTAAACATAATCTTTACATGATCTCGATACGATAAGCAAAGTCTGTCAAACTGAATCTCAAAAACTTTGAACTGTGTTCATGTATACACTTGACCTTTGACTAATCCCGACGATTCACTAACATTCACTTGTAAATAAATAAATACATATATATATATGTGTATATATATATATATATATATATATATATATATATAGTAATATATATAAAATTTATTAATATTAAATATTTAGTATATAATATATATGATTAGTATATAGGGTATAACTAATGAATTGTATTATTAATATATTAAAATATAATTTAAAATATGATTATGATACATTATTAATACTTCCATAAACATAAATATTAAGATTGATATTGATATCAGAAATTGTAATATTATTACTGTTATTAATGTTATAATTATAATTAAAAGATTATGATCATAAAAATAAAGATGTTAACTACAAATATTATTATAAGAATCATTAAAACTAAAATGTTATTTATTATTATTAGTATCACTATTAATTGTTATTATTTATTGTTATTATTAATATATTTATTATTATTATTATTATAATTTTTGATATTATTGATATTATAATTAATTTTATTATCATTATTATATTATTAGTATTAATATATTTATCAATATACGTATCCATTATTTAACACAAGTTAGAATTTGATGCACATAAATAGAATCACTTTTACATCATAATCATACTACAACTTTTGTTTCTGCCTATGAAAACGTCAAACACCAAGATCGATTGTACAATCAAAATCTTACTTTAACTTTTTTTTATATAAACAATTATTTTTCTGTCAATCCAATTGCTATAAAACAAGCCATGCCAGTTGATAATTGGCACTATACAACATCACTTATCAATTACCAACTACGATTACTATTTGTATTCCTTTATATATCATAAACTACTATAATATATATACATATGCATATAAGAGTTACAAAAACCCATTTCATCTTACTGGCTCGTGAACCTCAAAATACAAAATGTTGAACCCTTAAACTGCCTTACTGCTGCTCATGTCTCCCTGTTTGCACCATCGTAAATTGCATAACACTTGCTGCAAACCTGACATTGATTTTTTCTCTGTTTCATTCGAAATTCATCAAGAACAACCACCCTGTTCCTACTACCTGCTGCTGCTATAGTGTCGTGTATCACTGCTGTTATACTGTCGTGTTACCTGCTGCTGTCCATCGTGAAAACTGCCATCAAACTGTCACCCCAAACAACTACATACCACCATCATTGCTTGATATTCTGTTCCTGGGTTCTGTATGAGCAAGAATAGGTAAACCCACTTCAACTTTTCTTGTTATGCTGTTTGTAGTCTGGTAAATCGCCAAGAACTCACACCAACACAAAACAAACTGCTGCATACTACCATAACTTGTTAGAACCATAAAAAAAAAACCACACCTGCAACACACATCTTGCTCGAACCAATTCAAAACACAACTAAGTTTATCCTATTCTCCTATCAAAACAACCCAAATTCATTTTCAATTTACAATCACACCACCACAACCTGATTACTTATTAATAAGCACAACTAAGTTCATTAATTCCTAATTTATTCAATCAAATAAAAATCATCTAACCTTTGTAAACTGCCTTTGCTTTGTGTTAACTTTATAATTGAGTTTCTCCATCGATAAACCTACAACACTTTACAATCGATCATCAAAACCTGCTATTCATTCTCTGTTTCAAATGAACACTTCAAACCTGGAAACTAGAAACCCTAGCTATTGCCATTCAAGAACCTGCAACTAATCTGTTATTGTGAGACGACTATGATGATGAATTTATGATGAATTAATGATTATGATGACACGAAAATGATACGATGAAGATTGATGATGATTACCTGCTATTTGTGATAATTGGTGCTCGAACGATGATGATGAGCGTAGATCGATTGAACGATGATGATGAATTGATAACTGATTATATCTCAAGATATTGTGTGTGATCGATTGACCGATTAAAGAATCGAAGGTCCTACTCATCGTGATTTTTTTTTCTTCTACGTTGGTGTTTCTGCCTTCTCGATCTGATGTAGCCGCCAACAAAACCCCCACTGATCCCTTTTTATTAGGTAGTATAACAATTATTATTATTATTATTATTGTTGTTATTATTATTATTATTATTATTATTATTATTATTATTACTATAATTATTATTATTATAATTATTATTATTATTATTATTATTAGAACTATAAATATTATTATAATTATGATTATTATTATTATTGTTATTATGAAGATAATCCAAATTATTATTATTATGATCTATATTAGTATTACTATCATTGTAAACTTTTTATTATTATTATTATTATTATTATTATTATTATTATTATTATTATTATTATTAACAAAAGTAATATTATTAAGAATATCATTAGTAATAAGATTGTTATAATAATTATTATTATTAAGTATTATGTAATATTATCAAAATTATTATTTTCATTATTGTTAATATTAAACTTTTCATTTTATTAAAACTACTATTATTATCATTATTATAAGATTTATCATTAAAACTATCATTAATATTATTAGTAATAAAATCATTAATATTATTATCGATATTACTAACATTAGTATTATCATCTTTATCATTACTAATATTATTTTAATATTAATATAATTACTATTTTAACAAGCAAAAGAAATATATACGTATAAAATATTTGATACATATAACATAACAAAAGTTATATTTTATATTAAATGAGATACATAAAATACTAATGTAAAAATTATATCATTAATAATAATAATATATGTATATATATATATATAATTGTTCGATTACAAGAATATGCATTACTGAAAGTACAAATGATATAGGTTCGTGAATCCGAGGCCAGACCTACACTTGTTAAATGATGTCATATGTATTTTTACTACAAAATACATTAGGTGAGTTTTATTTGCCTTTTTACCCTTTATATTTTTGGGCTGAGAATACATGCGCAACTTTTATAACTGTTTTACGAAATAGACACAAGTAATCGAAACTACATTGTATGATTGAATGATCGAATCGAATATCACCCTTTTTAGTCTGGTAATCTAAGAATTAGGGTACAAACATCCTAATTGACGCGAATCCTAAAGATAGATCTATCGGGCCCAACAAGCCCCATCCAAAGTACCGGATGCTTTAGTACTTTGAAATTTATATCATGTCCGAAGGAGGATCCCGGAATGATGGGGATATTCTTATATGCATATTGTGAATGTCGGTTACCAGGTGTTCAATCCATATGAATGATATTTTTTGTCTCTATGCATGGAACATATATTTATGAGAACTGAAAAATGAAAATCTTGTGGTCTATTAATGATGGAAATGATTATTTATGTTAAACTAATGAACTCACCAACCTTTTGGTTGACACTTTAAAGCATGTCTATTCTCAGGTATGAAAGAAATCTTCCGCTGTGCATTTGCTCACTTTAAAGATATTACTTGGAGTCATACATGGCATATTTCAAAAGACGTTGCATTCGAGTCCTTGAGTTCATCAAGATTATTATTAAGTCAATTATAGTTAGAGATATTATGAAATGGTATGCATGCCATCAGCTTTTGATGTAATGAAATATTGTCTTTTCAAAAATTAATGCAATATTTGTAAAATGTATCATATAGAGGTCAAATACCTCGCGATGTAACCAACTATTGTGAATCGTTTATAATCGATATGGACTTCGTCCGAATGGATTAGGACGGGCTATGAAATAATTCACTCAACCTTTGTGTTGACAGTTTACTCGCATGTTTTCACAGGTACTTGAGTTTATGTGATGCTTCCGCTGTGTTTAGAAGAGTCTGCATGCGTTTGGGCATATTTTAATGAAACAATTTATGAAACTTTGGCTTGCATTCAGTTTTTGAATAATTAATACTTGTGGGTTGTTGACAATGTTTTGTGTCAACTTTGGATTATTAATATGTTGGGTTACTTTTAAACTACATATTTTGGTATGCTTTCCTTTTTGAGAACCTTTTGAAATAAAAGAATGCAACGTCGTTTGTTAAATTCATTTAAGTTCGATCAAGCTGTGGGACCAAGTGACGGAGCCGTTAAGTGTTTTGACGAGGCCATCACAGTTGGTATCAGAGCTCCGGTTGTAGGGAACTAGGCGGTCTTAATGTGGTCAACCCGTGGTTCTTAGGGTGCATTAGAGTCTAGTCTACAGCCCGACCCTTTTGCTATAGCATTATTATGCATTTCATTTCGTATAAGTTATATCATAAGCATTTATATCTTTTGGTATGTGATTTGCGGTTTTACTGTTTGCAGATGTCGACTTTGAGCGATAACTCCGTTGCTGCTCCTGCTCCTCCGGCTGCTGCCAGACGTCATGCTGGTCAACCTTTGATCGACAATCCTGTTCACTACTACTTTTCCACCCTTACTCATATGAACATGGCTTACAATGAAGTGACGTGTATTAATGCTCTTAGTGATTGTATGCGTACTTTGCCACATAACGAGATGATGGACCAGATTCGAGCTAGTATGGATTCATTTGTTAGCTTCAAGAACAATGTTGGGTTCGAGAATCGTAAGCGTAACCGTGAAGTTGACGCTAGGTTCGAGGCTCTAGAGAGCATAGTTCGTGGTTTGAAGGCAGAGTTAGAAGAAGTGAAAGGAAAGTTGTGGAAGTATGAGCCTTCTGCCGAGACACATGCCGGCCCAGCTTATCACACCCGCTCTAAGAAAATGTGATCTGATGATTCATGATTGATTACTTATTTCATAAGACTTAATGTCCTTTCATACATACATTTTTGGGTTATGTACGGCATTTTGTCGAGGATTTTATTAAGATTTTGTTATGGGATGTTCTTCATTATGTATGGATGGTTATTTTTATGACATCTATTATCATTATCACATTTTATTTCTGATGTTGTGACACTTGGCATGTTATATTATGCGTAATGTAGATCATGTATGTTAGGTGCTATGTATGTTGTATGATGTTATCATAAAAATATGTATGCATGTGGTGGTTATTTCTATAACTATCATTACTGTCATGTTATTACTCATAGTGTTTACTGACTATTATTTTAATGGTTAATCTTTTCGTGCTCGATCTATTCCTTTATAACACTGGTATTATTCTTAGTACTAACGGTTGTGTTATTCTGTTTTGAAGATCATGCCTCCTAGAGAGTCCAACGAAGCCCGTATGTAACGTCTTATTACCGAAGGGATAGCTGCTGCTATGGCAGCGAATGCTAATGCTAATGCGAACAACAATTCGGTGGGATGCTCCCACAAAACGTTCATGGCAAGTCGTCCACAGGAATTCAGTGGTACAGAAGGACCCATAGGACTTACCCGCTGGTTCGAGAAAATCGAGTCTATTTTCAGGGTTAGCCGTGTCTGAGAGGAGGACAAGGTTAGTTTTGCTATCTGCACTTTGAAGGATAGTGCATTGACCTGGTGTAACAACTTGGTTAACAGTTTGGGAAATGATGTGGCTTATGGTTTAACTTGGAATAATTTCAAGAAAAGAATGATCACCCGCTACCGTCCTAGGGGTGAGCTTAAGAAGTTAGAGGTTGAACTTAAAAACTTGAAAATGAAGGGCACCGAATTAGATTCCTACGAGCAGAGGTTCTTTGAGTTGACTTTGTTGTGTCCTAATGTTTATGCTGATGAGAATCTTAAGATTGAAGCTTACATTGATGGGCTATCTGAGAAAATTGAACATGGGGTTGAATCTAGTGAGCCTCAGACTATTGAGGCCGCGATGTCTATGGCTCATAAGTTGAATGATAAGATCTTGAGAAGAAGCAAGACTGCTGTAACCGAACCCAGTGAAGAGACTGTTAAGAAAGCTGATAATGGAAAGAGAAAGTGAGATAATAACCGCAATCAATGCCAAGGTCGGTAGAAAAAGCAGGATACTTCTGGTTCAAATAACCGCAGTCAGCGTGTGTGTCCAAGTTGTTACAAGGCTCATGATGGTTTCTGTACCGTGACTTGCAAGAGGTGTTCCAAACAGGGACACATTGCTAAGGATTGTACGGTGCTTCTGCCGGGTTCTGCTACTCCTACCGCAGGTGGTAATAATGGTAATAATGCTAGTAATAGAGGTGGGAATGGTAATGGTAATGGTAATGGAAAGTCGAATAATGGTGGTAATAAGAGAGTTTGTTACGAGTGTGGAAAGCCGGGGCATTTCCGTGATGCCTATCCCAACAAGAAGAATGCAGAGACTGCGCGTGGTAGAGCATTCAACATTAACTCTAGGGATGCTGAGGAAGATCCTAAACTTGTTACTGGTACGTTCTCAGTCAACGATTTATCAGTTTATGTACTTTTTGATTCAGGGGCTGATTTGAGTTTTGTGTCGAGTAAATTAAGTCCAAAAATCAAAACACCGTTAACTCCTTTAGACAATACTTATGTTGTTGAAATAGCTAATGGTAAAGTGCTCACTACTAAGACTGTGTATCGTAAGTGTAACATTAATCTGGCGGGTAGAGATTTTGAGATAGATTTGGTACCGATTGAACTTGGTAGTTTTGACATTGTCATTGGGATGGATTGGTTATCTGCGAATCGTGCTGAGATTGTATGTTATGATAAAGCTATTCATATTACTAATGTGGTTGGAGAGCCGCTGATGGTTTTTGGAGATAAGAAATGCCGACAGTTAAATCTTATTAGCTGTTTGAAATTTCTTAAACATCTTCGCAAGGGCTGTCATGCTATTCTAGCCCATGTTGATGATTCCGATAAAGATACGAAGAGCGTTGGAGATGTTCATATTGTTAGAGATTTTCCTGAGGTATTTCCCGAAGATTTACCTGGCCTTCCGCCGCAACGCGTGGTAGAATTTCAAATTGATCTTGTTTCAGGTGCTGCTCCTGTAGCACGTGCTCCTTATCATCTTGCGCCTTTCGAACTTCAAGAATTGTCAAGTCAACTCCGTGAGTTGTTAGACAAGGGTTTCATTCATCCTAGTTCGTCCCCTTGGGGAGCTCATGTTCTGTTTGTTAAGAAGAAGGATGGTTCTTTTCATTTGTGCATTGATTATCGTGAGTTGAACAAGCTTACTATTAAAAACCGTTATCCCCTTCCGAGAATTGATGATCTGTTCGATCAGCTTCAGGGTTCATCTGTTTATTCAAAAATTGACCTTCGTTCCGGCTATCATCAGTTGCGTGTTAAAGAATCTGATGTTTCAAAAACTGCTTTTCGCACCCGTTACGGTCACTTTGAGTTTCTTGTTATGCCGTTCGGATTGACAAATGCACCTGCTGTGTTCATGGACCTCATGAACCGTGTGTGTAGACCCTCTCTGGACAAGTTCGTTATTGTGTTTATCGACGACATCCTTATTTATTCGAAGAGCACGAGGAACATTTGAGGTTAGTGCTTGATCTGTTGAGAAAAGAAGAGTTGTACGCTAAGTTCTCTAAGTGTGCATTCTGGTTACGAGAAGTTCAATTCCTTGGACATATTGTTAGTAAACAAGGGATACAAGTTGATCCTGCTAAGATTGAGGCGATTGAAAGGTGGGAAACTCCGAAAACTCCTACTCAGATTCGTCAGTTCCTAGGATTAACAGGTTACTATAGAAGGGTCATTCGAGATTTCTCTCGTATTGCAAAACCTCTGACTGCTTTAACGCATAAAGGGAAGAAGTACGAGTGGAAGGATGAACAAGAGACTGCTTTTCAGACTTTAAAGAAGAAGTTGACTACTGCTCTGATATTGTCACTACCTGAGAGTAATGATGATTTTGTTGTTTATTGTGATGCTTCGCGTCAAGGCTTTGGTTGTGTTTTGATGCAACGAAAGAAGGTCATTGCGTACGCATCACGTCAGTTGAAGATTCACTAGCAGAACTATACAACTCATGATTTAGAGTTGGGGGCCGTTGTTTTTGCGCTTAAGATTTGGAGACATTATTTGTATGGGGTCAAGAGTACTGTGTACACAGATCACAAAAGTCTTCAACATATCCTTGATCAGAAACAGTTGAACATGAGACAACGAAGATGGATTGAGACGTTGAACGATTACGATTGTGAACTTTTGTATCATCTGGGTAAGGCCAATGTTGTGGAGGATGCGTTGAGTCGTAAAGAAAGAGCTGAACCTCGCAGGTTTAGGGCCTTGAATATGACAATTAGAACAAACCTCGCAAGGCACATTCTTGAGGCACAACAAGAAGCCTTAAAGGAAGAGAATTTTGTGAATGAGAACATAAGAGGTATGGCTAAGAAGTTTAAGGTACGAGCAGATGGTACTAGCTACTTTGCAGGACGTCTTTGGGTTCCGAAGTTTGGTGAATTGCGACAACTTGTTTTGGATGAGGCTCATAAGTCTAGGTACTCTATTCATCCAAGTTCAGGAAAGATGTATCATGATCTTAAGGAGCTGTATTGGTGGCCTAATTTGAAAGGTGATGTGGCTACGTATGTGGCTAAGTGTTTGACCTGTGCTAAGGTTAAAACTGAACATCAAAAACCATCTGGAGTGTTGGTACAACCTGAGATTCCCGAGTGGAAGTGGGAAGGAATTACGATGGATTTTATTACTAAGTTACCGAGAGTTGCGGGTGGCTATGACACTATTTGGGTGATTGTAGATCGACTCACTAAGTCAGCTCACTTTTTGCAGATTAGGGAAACAGACTCAATGGAGAAGCTTACACGGTTGTACTTGAAGGAGATTGTTTCTAGGCATGGTGTTCCTGTATCCATTATTTCAGACCGAGATAGTCGATTTGTATCGAGGTTTTGGCGATCCTTACAGGAAGCCTTGGGAACTAGGTTAGACATGAGCATCGCTTATCATCCTCAGAAGGATGGTCAGAGTGAAAGGACCATTCAGACGTTAAAAGATATGTTACGAGCGTGTGTTATTTATTTTGGTAATGGGTGGATAAATATTTGCCGCTAGCTGAGTTTTCTTGTAACAACAGTTATCACACAAGTATTCAAGCTGCACCGTTTGAAGCTCTGTATGGTAGGAAGTGTAGGTCTCCTGTCTATTGGAATGAGGTTGGGGATGCTCAACTCACATGTCCAGAAATTATTCACGAGACTACCGAGAAGATCGTACAGATTAAGGAAAGATTGAGAACTGCTAGAAGTCGGCAAAAGAGTTATGCCGATAGGGGAAGGAAAGATGTGGAATTTCAAGTTGGTGATCGTGTTATGTTAAAGGTTTCACCTTGGAAGGGTGTGATCCGTTTTGGTAAAAGGGGAAAGTTAAGTCCTCGTTTTGTTGGACCGTTTGAGATTGTTGAGAGAGTTGGACCGGCGGCTTATCGTTTGAAATTGCCACAAGAACTCAGTGCTGTTCACGATGTTTTTCATGTATCGAAATTAAAGAAGTGTTTGGCCGAGGCCGATAAGACTATTCCTCTGGAGGAACTTCATGTTGATAAGCAACTACACTTTATTGAGGAACCTATTGAAATTATGGATCGAGAAGTTAAGACTCTTAAGCAGAGCCGAATTCCTATTGTTCGGGTTAGATGGAACGCTAGACGCGGTCCTGAGTTCACTTGGGAGCGTGAAGATCAGATGAAGCAGAAGTACCCGCATTTGTTCCCAGATGCTGAGTCAACCCCTGCATCTGCTTAAATTTCGGGACGAAATTTCCGTAACGGGAAGGTACTGTCACGACCCTACTTTTTCCGTTATCTTTTATCGTTAATTATTTAACGACCGTTAACTGTTAATTGTCCTACGTCATTTCTATGACCTATATTATTAAATTAATAATAATATATTAATTATTGTGTGTTATGTGAATATTTGTATTCATATTTTGAGTTATACGTTTCTACGTGTCGCGGAATTCTATCCGGCGAATCTTTTCGGTTTTCAAACCAAAGATCGAGTTTTTGGGATATTTAAATCCTAATTATTTTAAATATGATATTTTAAGATCATATAATTATATATAGTATTTATATTTATTTTTCGCCGCGTATTTGTTATCTCTCCGAATTTTTAATCGCGTAAGCATGTTTTCGCGTTTCGGGATTCGTTCAGGCTTTCGGGCCATCAGGAAATAACCATTTAGCATAATTGGGCCATGGGGCCCACCCCATGACCCCACCTTCGGCCGAAACTCCAAGGGAGGGAGTATACTCCCCATTTTTTTTTTTAATTTTTCATCTCATTTACACTTTACACACTTTTAATCAAAACCTAATTCTAATTTTTGGTGCTCTCCTCTCTCTCTCTTCCTTGTGCCATCGCCAACCCTCACCATATCATCATCATCATCAATTTTTATTACTTGGATCAAGGATTAAACAACATCAACGCGTTCCTCATTCCGTTCTCTACGCGATTATACTTCTTGTTTCTCGATTAGGGTATAAACCCTAACCCTAGAACTTTTGATTTTTCATTATATTTCTGTATTTTGATTATATATTAATAGTATGATGATTACTTGTTGTTGTAATGGTGTTTGTATGCATAGAATTACTCATAAACACATGTTTTCGGTTTGATAAAATTGGGACAGCAGCTATTTCGTGTATTTCTGATATTGTGACTGTTATAAAAGTTAAAATAAAGTATCTAGATGAGTTCCTCTCATCAAGACATTAATTTTAGACTCCGGATTCATGTCGTTTCGATTCCCGGAGCCCTAAATATGATCAAAGTGGTATTTTGTTAAGATTGAAATGTGATTTTGGTATGAACCAGGTTTGGTCCGACTTTGTGACCATATTTGGTGACTTTAGGGTGTATTAGTGTGTTAGGACTGATGGTGGGGCGAACTTTCATGTTCGGGTCATCTCAATCCGAGCCACGAATCACCCGTTATGTCAAAAACACGATTTTGAGTGAATTGAAGTTCCAAGTAGTGTAATGTAGTGACCCGTCCTAATCCATCTGGACGAAGTCTTCAACAGTTGGTCCCATTGCGAGGTTCTGACCTCTATATGAGATGAACGACTCCATGTAATATGAGCAAATGCACAGCGGAAGATTTCTTTCATACCTGAGAATAAACATGCTTTAAAGTGTCATCCAAAAGGTTGGTGAGTTCATAAGTTTATCATAAAATAATAAAATTCATCATTTTGATAGACCACAAGATTTAAATGCTGCATGGTACAAATGGGCCTGAATCCTATACCCACCTGTAATGTACATGCGATATCTTTTAAATACAGTACAACTTTCTCGTGCACGAAATCATCTTTCATAAATTTTTGTAACCGTACACATATCTCGTGCACAAAATAACATACACATAACCTGTGTATAAAATCATTCTCTCGATACATAACATTCATATCAATTGGTAGCAATTATCATATCCACATAATTCAATGGTGGCAATTATCATGTCCACATAATTCAATGGTGGTAATTTATCATGTCCACATAATTCAATGGTGGCAATTATCATGTCCACATAATTCAACAATAATCCGCAGAACTTCTGTCTGCATAATAATTCATTCGAGGAATGTTTTGCTTGTGTCTATCTTGTCAAACATTTATAAAAGCATTTCATGTATTCGCAGTTTAAAATATATTTCAAATGCATTTAATAAAGCAGTTATAAAAATAGTGCATGTATTCTCAGTCCCAAAAATGTAAAGAGTAAAAGGGAGCAAATGAACTCACAATACGATATTTTGTAGTAAAAATATGCATACGACGGCACTGAACAATGCAGGATTGACCTCGGATTCACGAACCTATATCATTTGTATATATATATTAACACACATAATCGTAATCGAATAAATATGTATATTATATTTTTTTTATAATATACTTGTTAAATTATTTGTTATATAGATATAGGTATATTTAATTTATATATTTTATTTAACTAGGGTTTATCTTTTATTATAACATATTAATAATAATAATTATATTAGGGTTTGTATACAAAAAAAAATATATATGTATATATCAATTGATATATTTTATATATAGCTTAGTTACTATCTTGTTAATAATAAAATTATAGTGATATGTGATATTAATATTCTTGTAATGTATTTTTATATAAAAATATCTATTGGTAGTAATACTAATAATAATAACTATGAATATACAATTTTACTACTAATGATAATAATGATAATAATAATACTAATAACTATAAAAATGATACTAATACTAATATTTAAGGAAAATAATAATAAATTTTATTATTTTCAAACTAATGATAATAATAACAATAATAATCCTACTTATGTTAATAATAATAATAGTTATATTTAGTAATCATCTTAATAATAATTAATACTTTTAATTATTCTAATAAACATATTACTAGTATTAATAATAATAACAACTAATAATAACAATAATTAATAATAACAATAATAATAATAATATAGTTTGAGTAACTACCTGCAAGCTTTTTCTAAAAAAAATGTCTCAGACCAGATTCGAACTCGAGACCTCTCGGTTAACCAACACACGTCCAACCACTCTTCTGTTTCCATTTTTCTGGTTTAACTTACATACTAAATATATTTAGCACATATCACGCGTTTTCCATTTTCTTCTTCTTTATCATTTCGGCCCAACAATAAATAGGACACAACCCAACCAACAATAGCAGCCCAACCGAAACATTTGACCCAACAATACAAGGATATATGGCCCTAAAGAAAAAAAAATAGAAACAAGATGACCCAATTAATCAAATCTTGTAAAAATCGGTTCCTTTTTCTTTAGAATTCAAGTGGGGTTATCTATATTGTCGGCTAAACAGAAAAAGTATTACGCAGTAGCAGTTCAATTGTAAACGAATAGGAAACAAAGAAAAAGAAAGGAAAATAGGAGCGTAGCAGTAATAGTTTATATTAGACAGAAAAATAGGGTAACGGTTGTAGGTTCATGGTGTTTGATGATGAATCTTTCGAACCTGAACAGGAAATATATAGCAATGGTTTCGAGTGGTGATTGGGGTGTAACCAGAAAATAAGATGACGAGTTGGTGGCGGTTTTGATAGTGGTTTACAAAGAAAAAAAAAATAAGAGAGAGAGAGATGGATAGAGGGAGATGGACGTGATATAATGATTGGTTTTGCAGGAGGAAACAACAATAAAAGAATGGGTTTCGATGGTGGGAGTGGCGGTTTTGGGTTGTTGTTTTACTCGACCAAAATAGGAAAAATAAAGTAGTAGCAATTTAGATGGTCAGTTGTGGTTGTTTGCGGTGGGTTTAGGTGGTGATTGTAGGATAGAATTACAGCAGCAAAATCATGGTGTTTGAGGGTGATTTTCATGGGTTCACGAAGAAGAAGGGAAGAGAGAGAGAGGAGAATATAGAGAGAGAGAGGGACGATGAGGGTGGTTCAAGGTGGCGTTGTGGTGACTATGGCAGTCGGCGACGGTTGTAGGTTGGAAGCCTTGGGTCGACGGGAACAAGAAGCAGCAACTACAACAATCATCCCAACAACAATAATAACCGCAACAACAACAACAATCAGAAGCAGCTATGCCAAAGGTGTGAAAAGTATCACTCAGGGTTCTGCACCAAATTTTGCAACAAGTGTAAAAGAAATGGTCATAGCGCGGCGAAGTGTGAGGTCTACGGAGCAGGGGTTAATAGAACGAAAGGAACAAATGGTGTCAGAATGAGTAATGGCGGAGCAAGTAGTGTCGGAGCAAGTTATGCCAATGTAGTTTGTTATAAATGTGGAAAACTGGGCCACATTATTAGAAATTGCCCGAACCAGGAGAACACGAATGGACAAGGCCACGGGAGAGTTTTCAATATTAATGCGGCAGAGGCACAAGAAGACCCGGAGCTTGTTACGGGTACGTTTCTTATTGACAATAAATCTGCTTATGTTTTATTTGATTCGGGTGCGGATAGAAGCTATATGAGTAGAGATTTTTGTGCTAAATTAAGTTGTCCATTGACGCCTTTGGATAGTAAATTTTTACTCGAATTAGCAAATGGTAAATTAATTTCAGCAGATAATATATGTCGGAATCGAGAAATTAAACTGGTTAGCGAAACATTTAAGATTGATTTGATACCAGTAGAGTTAGGGAGTTTTGATGTGATAATCGGTATGGACTGGTTGAAAGAAGTGAAAGCAGAGATCGTTTGTTACAAAAATGCAATTCGCATTATACGAGAAAAAGGAAAACCCTTAATGGTGTACGGAGAAAAGGGCAACACGAAGCTACATCTTATTAGTAATTTGAAGGCACAAAAACTAATAAGAAAAGGTTGCTATGCTGTTCTAGCACACGTCGAGAAAGTACAAACTGAAGAAAAGAGCATCAATGATGTTCCCGTCGCAAAAGAATTTCCCGATGTATTTCCGAAAGAATTACCGGGATTACCCCCACATCGATCCGTTGAATTTCAAATAGATCTTGTACCAGGAGCTGCACCAATAGCTCGTGCTCCTTACAGACTCGCACCCAGCGAGATGAAAGAACTGCAAAGCCAATTACAAGAACTTTTAGAGCATGGTTTCATTCGACCAAGCACATCACCGTGGGGAGCTCCTGTTTTGTTTGTCAAGAAGAAAGATGGTACATTCAGGTTGTGTATCGACTACCGAGAGTTGAACAAACTTACCATCAAGAACCGCTACCCACTACCGAGAATCGACGACTTATTTGATCAACTACAAGGCTCGTCTGTTTATTCAAAGATTGACTTACGTTCCGGGTATCATCAAATGCGGGTGAAAGAAGATGATATTCCAAAGACTGCTTTCAGAACACGTTACGGTCATTACGAGTTTATGGTCATGCCATTTGGTTTAACTAATGCACCAGCTGTGTTCATGGACCTTATGAACCGAGTGTGTGGACCATACCTTGACAAGTTTGTCATTGTTTTCATTGATGACATACTTATTTACTCAAAGAATGACCAAGAACACGGTGAACATTTGAGAAAGGTATTAGAAGTATTGAGGAAGGAAGAATTGTACGCTAAGTTTTCAAAGTGTGCATTTTGGTTGGAAGAAGTTCAATTCCTCGGTCACATAGTGAACAAAGAAGGTATTAAGGTGGATCCGGCAAAGATAGAAACTGTTGAAAAGTGGGAAACCCCAAAAACTCCGAAACACATACGCCAGTTTTTAGGACTAGCTGGTTACTACAGAAGGTTCATCCAAGACTTTTCCAGAATTGTCACGACCCGGAAAATTTCGACTAATTTTAAACCAAACTCTCGATACGATTTAATATTTTTGACACGATGAGCAAAGTCTGTAATGTTGAGTCTCAAAATTTTTGAACTGTTTTCTTGCATTCATTTAACTTCGACCATTCCCGACGATTCACGAACAACTACTTGTAAATAAATATGTATATGTATATATATATGTGTATATGATAATTTGAAATAAAATACGATTCAATTATTAGAATTAAAGATGTAAAATATTATATGAAATAATAAAATTGTTAATAAAATGGGTCATTAAAAATGTATATTAAATGAAATTATTAAATGATTGTAACCCTCGTTGATCATTCGATTATTATTTAGATAAACTTAATTCCAACTTATGTGATTTAAAAAAAAAAAGGATAAACGATGATCATAATTAATATATATAAAATTTAGGGTCATTAAAAATATTTTTACTTTGAAGAGTTGAGTTTTAGTACTCCGTATATATTACTTGGAATTAAAAAATAAATTATAGACGAACCTTTTTGATCAGGTTTCAGACAGTTAATGAATGAAATAATTAAATATATTTAATCTAAAAATTTGGGGTTTTTAGGAACACTTTTTATTCCGTAACTGTTTAGCAATGGACACGATATAGTCATTCGGGATAAAGTGTCGTACTAAAAGTCATATGGGGCGGCTACACTATTCTTTTAACACGTCTAAATTCCTAATCTTTTGTCAACTGGTTTGTTTATATTAATATTATATTAAGATTATTACTTTAATTAATATATTATATATATATATATCTTGTATTATATATATACACATGTATATAGATTTATAGGAACCTTACAACTTCATGAATCTTTTGTCAATAGACACGTTTTATTTTAAAATTTAATAAATAATTAACTCTTTCTAAAAGTGATAATAATGCAATTGATAATACTGTTTTTGATTTTTTTTTTTTTAAACTTAAATTACATATGTACATATAAGTACCTATGATATCAAACCCATCTTCATCATTTAAGAAAAACATTAGAGACACTATCAAAACATCAAAACACTCTTCAAATACACATCACCACCGGCAACCTATATCAACCTTCCATCACCCTCTTCACCTTTGAACTACCATTCTATCATCACTTAAATTGCTACCGCTACCTTGTCTGTTACTACTACTCAACGACCCAAGAACACCCCACGATCACCACTTTCCTCTCTTTCAATTTCTCTCACTTCGGTCATTATTTTATGTTTGACAAACGGCCACTTTTAAACTACTATTCGCTATTGTAGTTAACCGAGACTCAAAGAACTATCTCAAATAAACCATACAATCACCCAAACCCACCTTGGTCACACAATCATCAACCACCACCTTGGTTTCCTGTTTCTACCATCGTCAATATCAACACATGACCATACAAATATGTTTCTGTAGCACCGTCGTTTCTAATTATTGTTCGGTTCACGAGCCATCACCTTATTGGTTATTCGAAACCCATTTGTTTTTCTTGTTTGATCACAACATGCTATCAACAAATCAAGGACCACCAACACCTAAACCACCATCTTTTACCATGATCAGAACCATTTTCCACAATCGAAAACTGTTATGAACTGGTACTGTTCATCATCTTCTTGAGATGACTCACCTGCTACGATTTCAGTTTGCAACCCATCACCACCATATTCATCGATATTGCTATTGAACCCGTTTGTTGAAGGCCTAAAACCCAATAGAAACAGCCACCACATAACCACTGTTACGGTTGCTATTAATTCGTGCCACTATCCTCCTTGTGACCGACAAATTATGGAAGGTAGCACCACTTGTTTATAAAAAAAAATAATAATAATAAAAAGTCAAGTAAATTCAAGTTCCTATTTTACGTACCAGCTGGATTACTGTTTTTAAACATGGGCCGACCATAATCAAAACAGGCTGAAGCCTTTTATTTTGTTGGGTCGGGATCAAATTCTCCTTGGGCCGTAATTTTGAATTGGGCCGAGAAGTTAAGGAAAATGATAATGATCACGGTTTAGGAAATAATGAGATGGGTTATAAGATTTTAATTCCGTATTAAAACACAAAAAGAAATCGGGTCTAGTGGTTAGAGGATTGTGTTGTTGATTGAGAGGTCGCGTGCTCGAGCCCGGACGTGGGCAACTTAATTCTTTTTGGACTCTTTATTAGTGAGGTAGTTTTCTTATTAATAATGATTATTATTATTATTATTGTTATCATTAGTTATTATTATTAATATTATCACATGTATCATAATTATTATTATTAATGCCAAAATAAATATTAGATATCATTATTAACACTATTATTAATATTAGTATTATCATTAAGATTGTAATTAGTATTATTATTATTATGATTGAAAACTATCATTTTCATTATTATCATTTTCATAGCAAATTATTAACTTTTGATAGAATTACTAATATATATATATATATATATATATATATATATATATATATATATATATATATATATATATATATATATAATCATAAGTATAAATAGTAACTACTTTAAAAGTATATACAAAATAAAAATAGATAACTTATAATTAAAGATATAAAATATACATAATATATATATATATATATATATATATATATATATATATATATATATATATATATATATATATATATATTAATTAATTAGGGTTTATCATAAATTCCATATAATTACAACACTTAACATATAAATATTATAAGATTAATAAATGAAATTAATTGATTACCATTATATGTATTAACATACATAAATGATATAGGTTCGTGAATCCAAGGCCAACCCTATACTTGTTCAATACTGTCCTATGTATTTTTACTACAAAATACAGTATGGTGAGTTTCATTTGCTCCCTTTTTAATTGTTTTTGCAATATATATTTTTGGGCTGAGAATACATGCACTGCTTTTATAAATGTTTACGAGATAGACAAAAGTACTTAAAATATATTCTACGTTGAGTTGTACCACCCTGCATATCTTCCCTAATAGCTTGGTAACTACTATTTACATGTGGTATTGTAAACGCGTATCCTGTTGATAGATCTATCGGGCCTGACAACCCCAACCGGACTGGACGACCAGTATTCAATGGTTGCACAGTACTTCGTTTCGGTGACTATACTTGGTACGGTGTAGTGAGATTTCATAATAAAGGGAATATGCGACGTGATTAAATGTTAAGTATGGTTACCAAGTGCTCAACCACTTAGAATGCTTTACATACACTTGCGAGTGTATTATGTTTATGATTATGAAATATTGTGGTCTATTAAAATATTGAAATGATTGTTATGATAAACCTATGAACTCACCAACTTTTTGGTTGACACTTTAAAGCATGTTTATTCTCAGGTACGAATTAAGTCTTCCGCTGCGCGTTTGCTCAATTTAAGGACATTACTTGGAGTCGATCAGCGCAATGGGACCAAATGTTGATGACTTCGTCCAGGTGGATAAGGACGGGTCGTCACAAGAATAGCAAAACCCTTGACTGCATTAACGCATAAAGGGAAGAAATTTGAATGGAAGGATGAACAAGAGAAAGCGTTTCAGTTATTGAAGAAAAAGCTAACTACGGAACCTATATTGTCATTGCCTGAAGGGAATGATGATTTTGTGATTTATTGTGACGCATCAAAGCAAGGTCTCGGTTGTGTATTAATGCAACGAACGAAGGTGATTGCTTATGCGTCTAGACAATTGAAGATTCACGAACAAAATTATACGACGCATGATTTGGAATTAGGCGCGGTTGTTTTTGCATTAAAGACTTGGAGGCACTACTTATATGGGGTCAAAAGTATTATATATACCGACTACAAAAGTCTTCAACACATATTTAATCAGAAAAAACTGAATATGAGGCAGCGTAGGTGGATTGAATTGTTGAATGATTACGACTTTGAGATTCATTACCACCCGGGAAAGGCAAATGTGGTAGCCGATGCCTTGAGCAGGAAGGACAGAAAACCCATTCGAGTAAAATCTATGAATATAATGATTCATAATAACCTTACTACTCAAATAAAGGAGGCGCAACAAGGAGTTTTAAAAGAGGGAAATTTAAAGGATGAAATACCCAAGGGATCGGAGAAGCATCTTAATATTCGGGAAGACGGAACCCGGTATAGGGCTGAAAGGATTTGGGTACCAAAATTTGGAGATATGAGAGAAATGGTACTTAGAGAAGCTCATAAAACCAGATACTCAATACATCCTGGAACGGGGAAGATGTACAAGGATCTCAAGAAACATTTTTGGTGGCCGGGTATGAAAGCCGATGTTGCTAAATATGTAGGAGAATGTTTGACGTGTTCTAAGGTCAAAGCTGAGCATCAGAAACCATCAGGTCTACTTCAACAACCCGAAATCCCGGAATGGAAATGGGAAAACATTACCATGGATTTCATCACTAAATTGCCAAGGACTGCAAGTGGTTTTGATACTATTTGGGTAATAGTTGATCGTCTCACCAAATCAGCACACTTCCTGCCAATAAGAGAAGATGACAAGATGGAGAAGTTAGCACGACTGTATTTGAAGGAAGTCGTCTCCAGACATGGAATACCAATCTCTATTATCTCTGATAGGGATGGTAGATTTATTTCAAGATTCTGGCAGACATTACAGCAAGCATTAGGAACTCGTCTAGACATGAGTACTGCCTATCATCCACAAACTGATGGGCAAAGCGAAAGGATGATACAAACGCTTGAAGACATGCTACGAGCATGTGTTATTGATTTCGGAAACAGTTGGGATCGACATCTACCGTTAGCAGAATTTTCCTACAACAACAGCTACCATTCAAGCATTGAGATGGCGCCGTTTGAAGCACTTTATGGTAGAAAGTGCAGGTCTCCGATTTGTTGGAGTGAAGTGGGGGATAGACAAATTATGGGTCCGGAGATTATACAAGAAACTACCGAGAAGATCATCCAAATTCAACAACGGTTGAAAACCGCCCAAAGTCGACAAAAGAGCTACGCTGACATTAAAAGAAAAGATATAGAATTTGAAATTGGAGAGATGGTCATGCTTAAAGTTGCACCTTGGAAAGGCGTTGTTCGATTTGGTAAACGAGGGAAATTAAATCCAAGGTATATTGGACCATTCAAGATTATTGATCGTGTCGGACCAGTAGCTTACCGACTTGAGTTACCTTAACAACTCGCGGCTGTACATAACAATTTCCACGTCTCGAATTTGAAGAAATGTTTTGCTAAATAAGATCTCACTATTCCGTTAGATGAAATCCAAATCAACGAAAAACTTCAATTCATCGAAGAACCCGTCGAAATAATGGATCGTGAGGTTAAAAGACTTAAGCAAAACAAGATACCAATTGTTAAGGTTCAATGGAATGCTCGTAGAGGACCCGAGTTCACCTGGGAGCGTGAAGATCAGATGAAGAAGAAATACCCACATCTATTTCCAGAAGATTCGTCAACACCTTCAAAAGCTTAAAATTTCGGGACGAAATTTATTTAACGGGTAGGTACTGTAGTGACCCGAACTTTTCCATGTTTATATATATTAATTGAGATTGATATTTACATGATTAAATGTTTCCAACATGTTAAGCAATCAAACTTGTTAAGACTTGATTAATTGAAATATGTTTCATATAGACAATTGACCACCCAAGTTGACCGGCGATTCACGAACGTTAAAACTTGTAAAAACGACATGACGATATATATATGGATATACATATGGTTAACATGAGATTATGATAAGTAAGTATCTCCATAAGTATATTAACAATGAGTTATATACATATAAACAAGACTACTAACTTAAGGATTTCGAAACGAGACATATATGTAACGATTATCGTTGTAACGACATTTAAATGTATATATATCATATTAAGATATATTAATATATCATGATAATATAATAATTTAACATCTCATTAGATATAATAAACAATGGGTTAACAACATTAATTGAGATCGTTAACTTAAAGGTTTCAAAACAACACTTACATGTAACGACTAACGATGACTTAACGACTCAGTTAAAATGTATATACATGTAGTGTATTTAGATGTATTAAAATACTTTTGGAAGACTTCAAGACATATATCAAAACACTCATACTTAACGAAAATGGTTACAGTTACTTTCCCATTCTTTTCTTTCATCAAGAATTCTAGTCGTATTCTTACCCGTATTATACACAGCTTCAAAACGTACTTACTATGGGTATATACCAATAGGAACTAGCATGGGATTCCACTCTTGATTATGTCATGTATGACTAATCAATTTTAACTTCTACCATGAGCTAGTCAACTAACTAGAACTCCTTTTAACCCCACTCACCACTCACCAATTACCACTCATCATTCACTCCATTTCACTTCCAATTCTCTTTCTAATTCTCTCTCAACACACACACACACACTATTATGAACGTATTTTTCCAGTAGTTAATCATCATCTTCATCAAAAATCACTTCAAGAATCAAGCTATAATCATCATAGGAAGAACACTTCAAGAACACTTCAAAAATCCCTTCAAGTTTACTAATTTACTTCCAAGCTTTCTAATCCATTCCAAGTAATCATCTAAGATCAAGAAACCTTTGTTATATACAGTAGGTTATCTTTCTTATTCAAGGTAATATTCATATTCAAACTTTGATTCAATTTCTATAACTATAAACTATCTTAATTCGAGTAAAAATCTTACTTGAACTTGTTTTGTGTCATGATCCTACTTCAAGAACTTTCAAGCCATCCAAGATCCTTTGAAGCTAGATCATTTCTTGTCACTTCCAGTAGGTTTACCTACTAAACTTGAGGTAGTAATGATGTTCATAACATCATTCGATTCATATAAATAAAACTATCTTATTCGAAGGTTTAAACTCATAATCACTAGAACATAGTTTAGTTAATTCTAAACTTGTTCGCAAACAAAAGTTAATCCTTCTAACTTGACTTTTAAAATTAACTAAACACATGTTCTATATCTATATGATATGCTAACTTAATGATTTAAAACCTGGAAACACGAAAAACACCGTAAAACCGGATTTACGCCGTCGTAGTAACACCGCGGGCTGTTTTGGGTTAGTTAATTAAAAACTATGATAAACTTTGATTTAAAAGTTGTTATTCTGAGAAAATGATTTTTATTATGAACATGAAACTATATCCAAAAATTATGGTTAAACTCAAAGTGGAAGTATGTTTTCTAAAATGGTCATCTAGACGTCGTTCTTTCGACTGAAATGACTACCTTTACAAAAACGACTTGTAACTTATTTTTCCGACTATAAACCTATACTTTTTCTATTTAGATTCATAAAATAGAGTTCAATATGAAACCATAGCAATTTGATTCACTCAAAACGGATTTAAAATGAAGAAGTTATGGGTAAAACAAGATTGGATAATTTTTCTCATTTTAGCTACGTGAAAATTGGTAACAAATCTATTCCAACCATAACTTAATCAACTTGTATTGTATATTATGTAATCTTGAGATACCATAGACACGTATACAATGTTTCGACCTATCATGTCGACACATCTATATATATTTCGGAACAACCATAGACACTCTATATGTGAATGTTGGAGTTAGCTATACAGGGTTGAGGTTGATTCCAAAATATATATAGTTTGAGTTGTGATCAATACTGAGATACGTATACACTGGGTCGTGGATTGATTCAAGATAATATTTATCGATTTATTTCTGTACATCTAACTGTGGACAACTAGTTGTAGGTTACTAACGAGGACAGCTGACTTAATAAACTTAAAACATCAAAATATATTAAAAGTGTTGTAAATATATTTTGAACATACTTTGATATATATGTATATATTGTTATAGGTTCGTGAATCAACCAGTGGCCAAGTCTTACTTCCCGACGAAGTAAAAATCTGTGAAAGTGAGTTATAGTCCCACTTTTAAAATCTAATATTTTTGGGATGAGAATACATGCAGGTTTTATAAATGATTTACAAAATAGACACAAGTACGTGAAACTACATTCTATGGTTGAATTATCGAAATCGAATATGCCCCTTTTTATTAAGTCTGGTAATCTAAGAATTAGGGAACAGACACCCTAATTGACGCGAATCCTAAAGATAGATCTATTGGGCCTAACAAACCCCATCCAAAGTACCGGATGCTTTAGTACTTCGAAATTTATATCATATCCGAAGGGTGTCCCGGAATGATGGGGATATTCTTATATATGCATCTTGTTAATGTCGGTTACCAGGTGTTCACCATATGAATGATTTTTATCTCTATGTATGGGATGTGTATTGAAATATGAAATCTTGTGGTCTATTGTTACAATTTGATATATATAGGTTAAACCTATAACTCACCAACATTTTTGTTGACGTTTAAAGCATGTTTATTCTCAGGTGAATACTAAGAGCTTCCGCTGTTGCATACTAAAATAAGGACAAGATTTGGAGTCCATGTTTGTATGATACTGTGTAAAAACTGCATTCAAGAAACTGATTTCGATGTAACATATTTGTATTGTAAACCATTATGTAATGGTCGTGTGTAAACAGGATATTTTAGATTATCATTATTTGATAATCTACGTAAAGCTTTTTAAACCTTTATTTATGAAATAAAGGTTATGGTTTGTTTTAAAAATGAATGCAGTCTTTGAAAAACGTCTCATATAGAGGTCAAAACCTCGCAACGAAATCAATTAATATGGAACGTTTTTAATCAATAAGAACGGGACATTTCATGTAATGGCTGTACATCACGACTTGTGGACTGTTCTTGGGGTGTTCTTAAGTGTACCAAAGTGTCAGGTGGTTTGCTTAGGCGGAGATATATGTAAGGCTCGCCGAAAACCGACACCCGGGGCTCAGGATACGACCCGATGAACTTTTGATTTAAAACTTATGACTAATTATTAAACTTATGATAAAAATAATGGATTTCATTATCATATAATTACTTATGATAAAAAAAGTAATTATTATTATTTAAGACTTATGATATATATTTATTATATCATTTAATTAATACTTATGATTTAATTAATATTTTAATTAAACATATGATTAATAATACTTTATTATTAATGGAAAATACTTATGATAAGCATTAAACTTATATTATGAGATTATTATAATAAGACTTATAATAAGGATTAATTAATTATTTAATTATTATAAGGCTTAGTTATTATTTAATTATAATTTAATTATTAAATAATTATGATTTAATGGTTATAATTAGAAATTAGAAATTTATGATATGATTAATAATTCATTATTAACTAATAATACTTATGATATGATTTAAAATTTATTATTAATTAATAATACTTACATTATGACTAATATTTAATTAATTAATTAAATACTTATGTTATATTAATTATATCATTTAAACTTATATTCACTTTAATAATTCATTTTAATTTAATTAAACTTATGTTATGACATAATTAGACATATTTAACTTTAATAAACGTTATAACTTATATTATTATTATAACTTACACTTTTAAAATTAACGTTGACTATGTTTGACCAAGGTTGATTTTTGAGTTGACTTTCGGTTGACTTTGACTTTTAGTTGACTTTTGTTGACTTTCTAAATATAGAAACTTTCCAAAAATAGAAACTTTCCAAAAATAGAAACTTTCCAAAAATGGAAACCTGCTAAAAATAGAAACTTTCTAAAAATAGAAAGTGTGTGTCCGTAAGCTGTTCCAATCAAACCAATGCATATTGAGTATTGTTCTATGACTACTTGCAACATGTACAATAGCTATCATACTAAGACTTGACCTAAGTTAGTTATTTATATCGACCTGCTTTATTTATAGGTTGGCGTTGTGATCATTCCTGATCACTGTACTACATTTGCTGTTCGCTTAATTGTGTTGGTTACTTCGTTACTATTAAGGTGAGTCATAGTCCCGTTTTTACATACTTTTCAAAGTATATTTTTGGGATGTGATTACATGCATTTTATTTCACGTTTAGACACAAGTGATAATTAAATTTAAATTATTCATTGTGAGTTGGACAAAAATATTCCCTAGTCTGGTAACTGTAATCATTGGTTTCTATCGGTGAACACGAATCCTACGATAGATCTATCAGGTTTGACAACCCCATTTCGAGCTAGTCGCGCTAGCAATTTATAATCGGAATGTTTAGTACTTCGTATTTTGTTGTAGATACACTATCCAGTGTATATTTTTATTGTGTTTGGCAAGGGTAAATAAAGGGTTAAGTGGTTACCAGGTGGCTCATTGATAATGGAATAATGTTTAATGTTTTCTAACATTTTTAAATCTTGTGGTCTAAAGTTTATTCAATTATTTAAACATATAATTCACTCAACCTTTGTGTTGACAGTTTACTCGCATGTTTTCACAGGTACTTGAGTTTATGTGATGCTTCCGCTGTGTTTAGAAGAGTCTGCATGCATTTGAGCATATTTTAATGAAACAATTTATGAAACTTTGACTTGCATTCGGTTTTTGAATAATTAATACTTGTGAGTTGTTGACAATGTTTTGTGTCAACTTTGGATTATTAATATGTTGGGTTACTTTTAAACTACATATTTTGGTATGCTTTCCTTTTTGGGAAACTTTTGAAATAAAAGAATGCAACGTCATTTGTTAAATTCATTTAAGTTCGATCAAGCTGTGGGACCAAGTGACGGAGCCGTTAAGTGTTTTGACGGCGCCATCACAGTTGGTATCAGAGCTCTAGTTATAGAGAACTAGGCGATCTTAACGTGGTCAACCCGTGGTTCTTAGGGTGCATTAGAGTCTAGTCAACAGCCCGACCCTTTTGCTATAGCATTATTATGCATTTCATTTCGTATAAGTTATATCATAAGCATTTATATCTTTTGGTATGTGGTTTGCGGTTTTACTGTTTACAGATGTCGACTTCGAGCGATAACTCTGTTGCTGCTCCTGCTCCTCTGGCTGCTGCCAGACGTTGTGCTGGTCAACCTTTGATCGACGATCCTGTTCACTACTACTTTTCCACCCTTACTCATATGAACAGGGCTTATAATGAAGTGACGCGTATTAATGCTCTTAGTGATTGTATGCGTACTTTGCCATATAACGAGATGATGGACCAGATTCGAGCTAGTATGGATTCATTTGTTAGCTTCAAGAACAATGTTGGGTTCGAGAATCGTAAGCGTAACCGTGAATTTAACGCTAGGTTCGAGGCTCTAGAGAGCACAGTTCGTGGTTTGAAGGCAGAGTTGGAAGAAGTGAAAGGAAAGTTGCGGAAGTATGAGCCTTCTGCCGAGACTCATGTGAAAGGACCCGTTCATATACATTATAAACGATTCACAATAATTGATTACATTGCGAGGTATTTGACCTCTATATGATACATTTTACAAACATTGCATTCGTTTTTAAAAGACAAACTTTCTTTACATCGAAAATTGACAGGCATGCATACCATTTCATAATATCCACTATCCAACTATAAATTGATTTAATAATAATCTTTGATGAACTCAATGACTCGAATGCAACGTTCTTCAAAATATGCTATGAAAGACTCCAAGTAATATCTTTAAAATGAGCAAATGCACAGCGGAAGATTTCTTTAACACCTGAAAATAAACATGCTTTAAAGTGTCAACCAAAAGGTTGGTGAGTTCATTAGTTTATCATAATCATTTATTTCCATCGCTTTAATAGACCACAAGAATTTCATTTCCAGTTCTCATAAATATACGTCCCATGCATAGAGACAAAAATAATCATTCATATGGTGAACACCTGGTAACCGACATTAACTAGATACATATAAGAATATCCCCTATCATTCCGAGATCCTCCATCGGACATGATATAAATTTCGAAGTACTAAAGCATCCGGTACTTTGGATGGGGTTTGTTAGGCCCAATAAATCTATCTTTAGGATTCGCGTCAATTGAGGTGTCTGTTCCCTAATTCTTAGATTACCAGACTTTAATAAAAAGGGGCATATTCGATTTCGATAATTCAACCATAGAATGTAGTTTCAATTACTTGTGTCTATTTCGTCAAATATTTATAAAAGCGCATGTATTCTCAGTCCCAAAAATATAAAGGGTAAAAAGGCAAATGAAACTCACCATACTGTATTTCGTAGTAAAAATACATATAACGTCATTGAACAAGTGCAAGGTAGGCCTCGGATTCACGAACCTAAATTAATTATATATATTTATGTGTTGGTCAATATTTATCTAACAAATTAGGTCAAGTCATAGTGTACCACAATCCTAATGCTCGAGACTAATATGCAAAAGTCAACAAAAGTAAATTTGACTCAAAATAATTTTCAAAAATCTATACATGATTAATATATAGTTTAAATATCATCGTTTTATATTTTTAAAAGATTTATTAGAGTAAATAATATAATTTATTTATTAATAAATAAAATTTTATATTAAATTTATATAATAAAATATACTTTTATATATATTAAGTAATAAAATTTATAGGGTTCATTTAATATCATAAAGATAATATGATAGGTATTATTAAAATAAGTTATTACACGTAGTAAAATATATTTGTATCACATATTTATTTGATAAAATAATATCTATAATGATAGTAAGTAAAAGTTGTATTATTTTGTAATAATAATTATTATTATAAAAATATCAATATTTATAATTACTAAGATGACATTATGATAAAACGATAATTCTAATTATGATAACTTTAATATTTACGATAATTTTTAATATTATCTTTAAAATAATAATTCTATTTAAATAATAATAATAATGATATTTTATAATAACAATGACATTTCTATTAAAATGATAATTTTTGCTAAAATGATAGTTTTAATACTAACGATACTTTTAATAATAATAGTAATGATAAAAATAATAAGAACAATAATTTTATCTAAATCAATATCTTATAATATTTTAATTTCATCATGATACTCTTACTCATTATTTCCTAATCGTTTCATTTAATAGCTTTTAATCATCTTTTATATCGTGTTCATAATAATGATAATAATAGTAATCAAAATAATTAGGTGTTACAAATATTTGTTTTAATTACACTAATATTAATAATGATAGTTACTATAACATTATTAACGATAATACTAATAATTATCTTAATGATAATATAGTAATAATAATAATAACAATAACAATAACCATTTTTAAATAATGATATATATATTAATAATGATAATAATAATAATAATACTAATAATAATAATAATAATAATAATAATAATAATAATAATAATAATAATAATAATTGGATAATAATACTAATTATAACTTTAACGATAATAACGATAGTAATAATAAAAAAAAATAACAATTTTTAATGATAAATCCCTTTTTATTGATAAAGATAATAATAATGATAATAATAAGATAAAACTAGAACGACGATAATAATAATCATTCTTAATAAAAATATCGAAAATTCAATTGATTATAACTTCTAATCCGTTCATCGAAACCATTCGATATCTAAAGGAAAAGTTCTTAATTTTTCGCTAGCTTTCCAAGAACATGCATATCTTATACATTATCTCAACCGCAAGTGTAACTAATTCAAGATTCAACCTAACCTGTCTAAGGGCAATATCAAAAGTACAAGCATGCATAATCCTAAATACTCGAGCACTAGTCAGGGATACACTATTAGTATGTAAAAGTTAAATTATGAGTACTCACGTATCAATATTGAGATTCAATATTGCAGGAAAGGTACGTAGACGCAACGAAAATGATAAACACTATATTGACCTCACGAGCATACCCATGAACCATACTCAATCACCTCCATAGCTATAACCCATAATTTCTTTAATCCTATCCTACTCGAAAAACAATTTCGAAATCACTCGGACAGCACTCCGTCGTAATATTTTATGTATACTAATAATATCTTGAAATAATACGGAGTAAATATATATATGTAAATCGATTGAGAGAGTTTAAAGAAAAATATTTTCAAGTTTCTATGAAATAATGAAACCTATTGAATTTTATTTATAATAGATTTTTGAATTATTAAAGTGAATTATTAAAGTATGAATTATTAAAGTGAATTATTAAAGTATGAATTATTAAAGTGAATTATTAAAGTATGAATTATTAAAGTGAATTATTAAAGTATGAATTATTAAAGTGAATTATTAAAGTATGAATTATTAAAGTGAATTATTAAAGTGAATTATTAAAGTTAAAGTAAAGTAAAAATAAAGTAAAGGTAAAGTTTAAGTATAGTAAAAGTATAAAACTATGTACGTATAATACGCGTATAAATATCTATAATATTAATTTAAATCGTTATATATATTTAATAAAATAAAATATAAATATCGTTATATTTATCATACTAGTTAAGTAATGAGTTGTCAAAAGTGGTTCTAGATATTTATAAAAGTTATATACGTTTTAATAATAAAGTTTTTTTTAAACTGAAAACGTTTTTGTACGTTTGAAACTAAATAGATCAATCGAGTCTTTATGAGATTCAATCTTCCACTATCCTTTGTCTAGTTCTCAATGATTGACAATTTGTTCTTATTTATAAATCACTTTACCATTTTTCGAATATTGTTAAAATGGAAAGATTTCTCAAATCAATGTGGGCCTTTCAACAGAGACTTATAATCATAATTTAATATATCTGATAATTCAATCATTTGATCTTATCTTCTAATTCCATTGATAAACATTTTGAAACAGATACAATCATATAAAGTATTTAATCTAATATTTTGTTTACGTTTCAAGTTATAATATATATACACATATACATATATAATCATATTCGTTTAATGGTTCGTGAATCGTTAGAACTTGGTCGAGGTTGAATGAATGTATGAACATAGTTTAAAATTCTTGAAATTTAACTTAACAAATATTGCTTATCGTGTCGGAAACATATAAAGATTAAAGTTTAAATTTGGTTGAAAATTTCCGGGTTGTCACAGTACCTACCCGTTAAAGAAATTTCATCCCAAAATTTGAGTGGAAAGTTCGTGAATAATAATAAGTATGTTTTCATGATGCATGCGGGCTGAGAATTAGAGTTTTATCATCAGCGAATAATTTGGATAAATAATCCATTTATATGAAGAGTACGAATGAAGCTAACATAGAAGAGTGAAATGAGTAAGTGTAGATACATCTTATCATTTGACGTAGATATGATTGATTCCCAGATTTCAAGGGATTTGAAGAAAATCTTCTTAATAAGATTTGACTCTCCGGTAATCAAGGGAATTAGGATCTGCTTTAAATGCGATCGTCTATTTTAATTGTTCTGTCAGAGATTTTCTTATAAATTCACCTCCTTCGTTTCCTTACAACTCACACCTTCTGTTGATGCATTTTATGCAAGTCCCTAGACATCTACCCACGTCCATTGCAGGTACAACAATTTACAGGCCACCATGATTGCTCGTTATTATCCTATCCGTGTTTGTATGTGGTTACAGGAACTGCAGGAACGAGATTTAGATGTTTGACTATGTTAGACTTAGTCAGACGTACGAGTGAAGCCTCACTAGTACAGCTGACAGGCTCATACGCACGGTTGATGCTGAGCTAAGTCACAATAACAACCTAAATGAGAAGACACAAGTGAGTGATCACCCGTACGGCTGATGAAGCCAACTCGTACGTGTGATGAATGAATCGTATGGGTGAGTCAACAGCAGGGGTATATAAAGTCTTATGTTCTTTATTTTAGGTTAACCCTCTCATTTGTTACACACACTCAGATCTAGTGAGCTCCCCCGATTCTCTCTCAGTCCAAATCACTCAGG